>NC_041230.1:54690707-54698160 GCF_002837175.3 Physeter macrocephalus | reverse complement strand
CCGCAATGGGAGAGGCCACAGCAGTGAGAGGCCCGCGTACCGCAAAAAAAAAAAAAAAGAGGCCAGCCCCGGCCGCGTTACTTACTGTCCCGAGACTTGAGCCGTGGGCCCTTCTTCCTTCATCTGTGAAATGGAGGCGAGCTCTGCAGGCCTTCCTGCGTGGGCGCCGACGGACGCAACGCAGCTGGGACAGCTTTTCCTGCTTACTCTGTTCCTGGCTTCAAGCTTTGTTTCTGGTACCTTCTGAACGGTCTCCTGACGCCGAGGTTACCTCTCCAACCAAACCGAGCCCCTGCTGTGAGGCTTCGGGTCTCCTCCTGGCCTTTCTTGATACTCCTCCCGTCACCCCGTCACACACCCGGGCTCGGGTGCCCCTGCCCCCAGTTAAGACCAGGCCGAGGGAGGGTACCTGTCACGGGAGTTCTGGCCTCACCTCTGCCGGTCCTGCTGTCTGAACTGCTCCTTGTCTCTTTTCTTTTGGCACAGGGACATGTCATTGACAGGGAGGTTGACTGCTTTATTGTCTCTTACCCCGGACATAGATGCAAATCAGGAAGTAAGTTAATTTGGGCACCCCACGCCCCTGCAAATGAAAAAAGGGAACTTCTGAAAGTCGGAGAGGACCCCAAACTGCTGCCCGGATGCCCAGGCTGAGCCTGTGCTCTGGCTCCCTTTACACACAGCTCTCAGGAGCCCTGTTGGGTGATCCAGGGCTCCCCAGACCTGGTGTGCGTCAGGCCCTCCCCCTGAAACCCCTCGCGCAGTCGCTCCGATTTCTATTACCTGGTTCTCACAGTACCCGTTCCCATGTCCCACCCCCTGGGGAGCCTCAAAAATACCAGTGCTGAGCCTGGGCCCAGAGTTCTGGGCGCCTGCAGCAGAGGGGCCAGAGCTACTTGGTGGGAGCGCTGCCCTAGGTGGGAAACAAACCCACGACAACCCGCTCCGCGCTAAGGGACGCGCCGGGACAGGCGGACAGCCCCAGCCCCCTAGCTGGGCACCCCAGCGCTTAACTGTAACAGCGCCTGTGACAGGCAGCACCCCCAGTTTAAGGGGACAAGGACCAGCACTGTGCTCTGAATGGATTTCCCACCCCGAGGGGCCAAAAGCGAGGAAGCTTTGGTGCGTGGAGGGGGACACCAGTGGTTCACTCCCAGCTGGGCTGGGAGGCCCGCGGGGACGCGTGTGCAGCCTGGCCTGCTGCGGCTCAGAGCTCACGCTGTCCTGGACGACGCAGAGGAGCTGTTGCCACGTGGGAGTGGATGCAGCAGTTAGAGGTTAGAGCGGGTGCTGCCTGGGAACAGCCCCAGAAACCAGTGCTCGGAAAAGGGACGGTGCCAGGGCCCCGGGCGGGGTGTGCCGTGCGGCGCCCTCGGGCCATCGGGACACCATGTCCGGCGCTGGCTTACTCGGTGCCATTCGGAGCTCCCCCGAGGCTCTGCTCTCTGGTGAGCGTGTGCGGCCCTCGGGGTGAACGCCAACGGGCTGCCGAGGGAGGGCGTGGGGCCCGGTGCTGGCCCAGCTCCTGCGGAGCCAGCGAATCCTGCTGACCCCTCTCCGGGAGCCTGTGTGGGTCACCCGCTCCCCCCACCTCCAGCAGGGGCCGCCGTGGGTGCAGGGACATTGCCACACTCCCCAGCTCAGCGCTGGGCCCTGGGGGCAGTGGGCTCCCCTGGGAAATGCTGGAGCAGCCAGGGAGTCTGGGCGGCGTCCCCTCTGAGCCTGTGCTCCCAGAAAACGGGCAAGTAAGAAGCCTCACAAAGCCCTTGTTTTTTGAAGCACCCAGGGAGAAGGCTTACTGCAGAGACTTCCCCAAACGAAGTGCAGTTGATTCACTGCTTCTCAGGGCCCCCTTGAGGACCCCAGGTGCCCCCTGGGTTACCTACGACTAGGCCAGAGCCTGACCCTCCAGCTCCCCGATCTTCATCTCGTGGTTGATTAGCTGAGATTAGAGCCGCTTGTTCCCCTGAAACTAGCTGCAGGGAAAACCATTTCCAGTTCAGCAGACCGAGATTCCGATTGCCAGACGAGCCCAGCTGGAGACCACCGCCCTGTCACCTGCAGGCCACCCCCGTCACACCTCTCCTCCTCCCCACAGGAGCCCAGGGCAGGGCCGCCTGCCGGGACATCTGCTCTTCGGCCCCGCGGAGCCCTCCCGCTTGCTCTGCGTCTGCGGTTTGGCTGTCACTGCGGGCTGAGCGGGCCCCACGGCGGCGCACGTGTTCCTTGTGAAGGCCGCACGCCGCAGGGGCGCAGGTGTGCCGAGTTAGCATCCGCTCGATGGCTCACGTGTTCGCCTCCTCAGCCCGCTATCCCAGCAGGCACCGGGCCCAGAGCTTGTTTTCCCTCGATTTGCCCGGTGCTGGTCTCCTCCAGCGCCGGTCTCACCCACCTCATCGGCCTGCATGGCGGTTTTTTGGTTGTCACAGGGCTGGGTGGAGCCGGCGGCACTTAGTGGACGGTCCAGGGGGTGCCTGAAGTCACCATCGTGGAGGTAAGAAGCCTGTTTGCAGTTTCTTGAGCTTTGGGCCTGGACACGAAGGGCTCTTTGCACTTTTTGAAGCCGCACTGGCCGTTCCAGGAGAGTGACCCCCGTGTAGCTGAGGAGACACTGTGCTCGGCTTCATGTGGAGGCTGAACGGGCGGTTCACTGTTTGGGGACGTCGTGTCATTACGGCCAGTCAATCGGGGTTTGCGCCTGGGGCAGTGCCTCTTTAGCCGCTACCTTCACCGGGAGCCTCCCCCTCCAGGAAGCCCTCAGGCAGCCCCCAGCTGGTGGCACCCCCAGCCCTCCCACATCCCACGCCTCCCTCCCCTCCTCCCCACCACTCCTTCCTCTCCCCCAAACTCGCGAGACCCTAACACCTTTCCCTAGGTGCTCAGCGTTGATTTATGGACCCTGGGGGTAGTGAGTGCGTTGCGCGCGGTTTTGACTTCTAATCTCCAGCGCTCCTGGGCTAGTGGCACGTGTCCAGTGGCTGGCTGCTCAGGCCGTCCAGGTGCGACAGGTCTCGCCTAGCGCGGTGCTCACGGCTGGGTGACCCCGGAGAGCCCCTCCCTCAGGGCTCTGGTGTCTCAGACCGAGCTCATGGTCTGAGCTGGTTCTGGAGGATCCAGAGGGGACTGAGAATCGTGCATTAAAGAAATTGCAGAGAAAAACACCAGGGAAGAAGGTTCACCAGGGAGACTGAGTAAGGACAGGCAGATGTGTGTGGACGCAGGTGCCTTTCTGCTCCTTTAACTGCAGGCGGGGCTGGGCTGGCCTGGGGCGATGGGACGCCCGCTCCCCTGCTGGGTTCTGGCATGTTCTCAGGCAGTAGGTGGCTGGTGTCAGCGCCACACAGATGCACAGCACTTTGTCTTCCTCCGACCCCAGGAAGCTTCAGGCCCACCACCCAGGGCGCTTGGCGCTGCCTCTGGTCCTTCAGGGTCGTGCATTTTCGGGACGCTCGGGTCCTCCAAGCCCGCATCTCCCTTGTCCTCCTCCTTGCGAGGCCAGGGGCCCTCTCAGGCTCTCCCACCCCCGCCTGACTGAGGAGCTGGGGACTCGGGCCCAGACCACAGGCGCCTGCTGGCTCGGTGGGAAGGAGGGTGCCAGGGGGAGTGCTTGGCTCTGGGCAGGGTTGCTCTGCTTGGCCTGGGCCCGGGGTTCCAGGTGCTCCGTCCAGCCAAGGGAGCATGCCCGTGTCAGGACCCTGGCTCAGAAGGGATTTGGTGACTGAGAAGGCATTGTCTGGAGGCCTGGCAGCTGCCACCTGGCTGGCGCTGAGCGGGGCGCCTGATGCCGCCAGGGTGGTCCTCGGAGGAGGGCCCGGGGCCAGCAGGCGCGGGCAGAGGTGTCCGTGGCCCACGCGAGCCCCCCAGCTCTCTCTTGACTGCCCGAGGGGGCTCCTGACTTAGAGCTTGGGCGGCAGGGCCGGGGAGAAGCTGGGGCGGCGGCAGGTGGGCGGGGGGCGTGAGGGTTAGGAGAGCTCTGGCGGGCACAGCCCCAGAGCCTGGGAGACGAGGCCCCCGCCTCTCATCGGCCACTTGGAACAGTCCTCACGCTGGTCCTGAGGGTGAAAGAGGGTGAATCGCGCTTTGTCGGTGGTGAAATGTTCTTGTTCTGGGGGCTCCACGGACACCTGGGTCGTCACTGGGCTGCGCGGGGGCCGGGGGGAGGGGGAGTTACCTGGGGGCTTGGCCGTCTGAGGGCCCCAGCGGAGGGGAGGAGGCCTTAACAGAGGCTGGGGGGGCAGAGAGCTGGGCTGTGTGGGGTGGGAGCAGGGGCCACGCACAGATTCCTCTCCTGCTAGAGACAGAAGTGGCAGGGCTGGAGGGGCCCCGCACTGACATCACCGAGCCTCCAGTTTCTTCTTCAGGAAACAGCTCGCCCCCGTGAGCCGGGTGGAGGGGTGATGAGTGGTTACTCTCGCAGTTCTCAGAGCGTGGTCCGCGGAACCCTCAAGGTCTGTGATGTCAAAGCCACTCAGACGCCACTTGCCTTTGTCACGAGGTGACCTCTGCTCTGATGGCCTCGGCCCGGGCTGTGCTCACAGGTGTCCCCACAGCTGACGCTGAGGCTGTCCTCGATGAGGCAGCAGCAAGATACTAAACGTGCTGAATCTCAGCTCTTGAGTTTCGTCTTTTCAATGGTTTTGGTAATGAAACGGGAGGAGCAGGTGTGGCTGTGAGCCGAGATGCCCCACGCGGGGCCAGGTCTCCTCCCGGATGCGCCCACGAGACCAGCTCAGAGTCTGCGCTGGTGATAAAGCTGGGGCTCTCGCGTGAAAATCAGAATTTTGCACAGCTTGACAGCTTCACAGGGTTTGACTTTGCTGACAAAATTGGTGGTGACGGCGCGGAGTGCTGTGTCTGGGTTTGATGTTGTGTGAGGTGCGTCTCCACTGGGAGATCCACTGGACCCCGTGAACGTAGATTTTTCCAAACGGCCCGATCATGCCTGGGTACAAATCCTTTCAATGTGCAAAACAAACCAATGGATTTTAATGTAACAGAGGAGGAAAGGGTCGGGAATATGGTAGCGGAGTCCACCTCGAAGCTAGTCTCTAGGGCCTGCCGAGGGGTCCGACGGGGCTACTGAAATGCCTCTGCATTTCCAGCTACACGTGTATGGGGCCAGATTTTCGTTGCGTCCTTCAACCAAAATAGTGTATTGACACAGATGCGAATCCCACTGTCTGCTGTTACATAACCAACGGTAAAGCAATTTGAAGCACTACAGTGTCCTTCTCCCTATTTTGGAAACTATTATTTTTCATAAAAACATTATTTCTGTTAACGTGTAATGGGTTTATTACTGTTATTTTTAAATAACGTGACTATTTAAAAAATTCTCAAGTGTTTCTTTCTTTATTTTTGGCTGTGTTGGGTCTTCGTTGCTGCGCGCGGGCTTTCTCTAGTTGCGGCGAGCGGGGGCTACTCTTCGTTGCGGTGCGTGGGCTTCTCATTGCGGTGGCTTCTCTTGTTGTGGAGCACGGGCTCTAGGAACACAGGCTTCAGTAGTTGTGGCGCACGGGCTTAGTTGCTCCATCGCATGTGGGATCTTCCCGGACCAGGGCTGGAACCCGTGTCCCCTGCACTGGCAGGCAGATTCTTAACCACTGCGCCACCAGGGAAGCCCCTCAGGCATTTCTGATATGGCGAATACCTATAGATACAACCTACATGTATCAAAGCTCTTTGGGGTCCTCAGTAATTTAAGAACATAAATGGGGTCCTGAGATGAAAAGATTTCAAATGACTTAGGAGGTGTGGATTAATATAGCACCTGGCAAGTCCTATTCTTGATAAATGGTCATTGTACTTTCTTGCGGTTTACTTTTGGGGAAACTGAGGTTCAGCGAGGAAAGATTCACCCGTGACACAGGCAGGGCCAGGTGCCTGCCTTACTCCCGCCCGGCGATGCTTCCCCTCCCTCCTCCTTCCTGCTGGTGACTCCTGAGGCGCGGCAGGGTGCAGCTCGGAGCCCTTGGAGCCCTCCGTCAGAATCAGCCCCCCCCACCCCCGAGGCGGCCCGCATCTGTGAGCAGCGCGAGAGGAGAGGGCAGCTCACTGCAGTGCCTGCGGAGGTGGAAGGAGCCCTGCCTGCCTGCAAGGCACCTGCATCCATGTCCCTAATCACAAGAAATCACTGCCGGTGCTTAATTCTAAACAGTGAGCGCCCGCTGCAGAAAACTAAGAAGGTAGAGAAAAGTGAAAAGAGCTCCTTTTCACGCACCAACTACCTTCAACTCCATCACCTGCCTGAGTGTCCCCGAAGGCCTCAGAGGCAGCTGCCGGTACTGTCCTGGGAGAGTGGGGACCCGTGCGGGGCTGTCCTGGGCCACAAGTGCCCGGTGGGTCCAGACCAAGGCTCCATCCTCACCTACACCAGCTGTCAGGAAACCCAGGCAGAGCTCGCTTTATGGCACTGCCAGTTGCAGGTCTGTGGTGACCCTGCGTCGAGCAAGTCTGTTGGCGCCATTTTCCCAACGGCATTTGCTCACTTTGTGTCTCTGTGTCACATTTTGGTAATCCTCGTGATATTTCAAACTTTTTCATTATTATAGTTGTTACGGGGATCTGTGATCAGTGGTGGTACTCTTGCACAAAAGATTACAACTGGCTGAAGGCTTAGAGGATGGTTAGTGTTTTTTATTTTTATTTTAAATTTTTTCCTTTTCCTTTTTTTCCATTTTTCAATTTTATTTTATTTATTTTTTATACAGCAGGTTCTTATTATCCATTTTATACATATTAGCGTATACATGTCAATCCCAATCTCCCAATTCATCACAGCACCCCCTCCTCCGCCCCGCCGCCACTTTCCCCCCTTGGTGTCCATACGTTTGTTCTCTACATCTGTGTCTGAATTTCTGCCCTGCAAACTGGTTCATCTGTACCATTTTCTAGGTTCCACATACATGCGTTAATATACGATGTTTGTTCGTCTCTTTCTGCCTGACTTCAGTCTGGATGACGGTCTCTAGATCCATCCACGTCTCTACAAATGAGCCAATTTCGTTCCTTTTCTCTGGGTATATGCCCAGTGGTGGGATTGCTGGATCATATGGTAGTTCTATTTTTAGTTTTTTAAGGAACCTCCATACTGTTCTCCATAGTGGCTGTATCAATTTACATTCCCACCAAAGGTGCAAGAGGGTTCCCTTTTCTCCACACCCTCTCCAGCATTTGTTATTAGTAGATTTTTCTGATGATGCCCTTTCTAACTGGTGTGAGGTGATACCTCATTGTATATATATTTTTTCAATTTTATTCTATATTTTTTAACATCTTTATTGGAGTATAATTGCTTTACAATGGTGTGTTAGTTTCTGTTTTATAACAAAGTGAATCAGTTATACATATACAAATGTTCCCATATCTCTTCCCTCTTGCGTCTCCCTCCCACCCTCCCTATCCCACCCCTCTAGGTGGTCACAAAGCACCGAGCTGATCTCCCTGTGCTATG
>NC_041230.1:54661699-54687531 GCF_002837175.3 Physeter macrocephalus | reverse complement strand
AAACTTCCTCTTAGAACTGCTTTTGCTGCATCCCATAGGTTTTGGATCGTTGTGTTTTCATTGTCATTTGTCTCTCGGTAGTTTTTGATTTCCTCTTTGATTTCTTCAGTGATCTCTTGGTTATTTTGTAACATATTGTTTAGCCTTCATGTGTTTGTGTTTTTTACATTTTTTTCCCTGTAATTCATTTCCAATCTCATAGCGTTGTGGTCAGAAAAGATGCTTGATATGATTTCGATTTTCTTAAATTTACTGAGGCTTGATTTGTGGCCCAAGATGTGATCTATCCTGGAGAATGTTCCATGCACGCTTGAGAAGAAAGTGTAATCTGCTGTTTTTGCATGGAATGTCCTATAAGTATCAATTAAATCTGTCTGGTCTATTGTGTCATTTAAAGACTGTGTTTCCTTATTAATTTTCTGTTTGGATGATCTGTCCATTGGTGTAAGTGAGGTGTTAAAATCCCCCACTATTATTATGTTACTGTCAATTTCCTCTTTTATAGCTGTTAGCAATTGCCTTATGTATTGAGGTGCTCCTATGTTGGGTGCATATATATTTATAATTGTTATATCTTCTTCTTGGTTGATCCCTTGATCATTCTGTAGTGTCCTTCCTTGTCTCTTGTAACATACTTTATTTTAAAGTCTATTTTATCTGATATGAGTATTGCTACTCCAGCTTTCTTTTGATTTCCATTTGCATGGAATATCTTTTTCCATCCCCTCACTTTCAGTCTGTATGTGTCCCTAGGTCTGAAGTGGGTCTCTTGTAGACAGCATATAGATGGGTCTTGTTTTTGTATCCATTCAGCGAGCCTGTGTCTTTTGGTTGGAGCAATTAATCCATTCACATTTAAGGTAATTATTGATATGTATTTTCCTATTACCTTTTTCTTAATTGTTTTGGGTTTGTTTTTGTAGGTCCTTTTCTTCTCTTGTGTTTCGCACTTGGAGAAGTTCCTTTAGCATTTGTTGTAGAGCTGGTTTGGTGGTGCTGAATCCTCTTAGCTTTTGCTTGTCTGTAAAGCTTTTGATTTCTCCATCATATCTGAATAAGATCCTTGCTGGGTAGAGTAATCTTGGTTGTAGGTTCTTCCCTTTCATCACTTTTAAGTATATCATGCCACTCCCTTCTGGCTTGTAGAGTTTCTGCTGAGAAATCAGCTGTTAACCTTATGGGAGTTCCCTTGGATGTTATTTGTCGTTTTTCCCTTGCTGCTTTCAATAATTTTTCTTTGTCTGTAGTTTTTGCCAATTTGATTACTGTGTATCTCAGCGTGTTTCTTCTTGGGTTTATCCTGTATGGGACTCTCTGCACTTCCTGGGCTTGGGTGGCTATTTCCTTTCCCATGTTAGGGAAGTTTTCGACTATAAAATCTCTTCAAATATTTTCTCAGGTCCTCTCTCTCTCTCTTCTCCTTCTGGTACCCCTATAATGTGAATGTTATTACGTTTAATATTGTCCCAGAGGTCTCTTAGTCTGTCTTCATTTCTTTTCATTCTTTTTTCTTCTGTTCCACAGCAGTGAATTCCACCCTTCCGTCTTCCAGGTCACTTATCCATTCTTCTGCCTCAGTCATTCTGCTATTGATTAAGGTTGCCTATCTCCACTTCATTTAGTTGTTTTTCTGGGGTTTTAGCTTGTTCCTTCATCTGGTGCATAGCCCTCTGCCTTTTCATCTTGTCTGTCTTTCTGTGAATGTGTTTTTTGTTCCACAGGCTGCAGGATTGTAGTTCTTCTTGCTTCTGCCGTCTGCCCTCTGGTCAGCAGGCAGATTCTTAACCACTCTGCCCCCAGTGAAGTCCCTGTAAAGTATTTTTAATTACGGTGTGCACATCATTTTTTATACATGATGCTACTGCGCACTTAATGGACTACAGTGCAGTGTAGACGTCACTTTCATACGCACTGGGAAAGCAAAGAATTCATGTGCCTCACCTTATTGCCGTGCTTGCTTTACTGCCTGCGATGGTCTGGACCCAAATCCGCAGTATCTCTGAGGTGAGCCTGTATGATTAGAACAAAACCGCCTGCCAACCCAGAAGACCTCTCCACAGGGTACAATAGGGAGGACGGTTTCGTGATTGAATAAGCATGAAACTGGAATGCGGTGCTCATCACACCCACTAGGCTGTTGCACACACGAGGGAATCTCACCCTTTCATTTAGCCAAGAAGATTCAGCCCATTAGACACACGTTCCCAGGACAGACAAGAGTTAGTCCTTATGTAGGAGGCCTTGACAGTGCCATTTGTCATACACAGTTCATGCCAACTCCGCCTCTACCTGGGGGCATGTGTGTTAGCTAATCGCCTTTATCTAAAGGGACAATAAAAGTTCTGGCATCTCTCAGGAGTGGGATTTCAGCCTGGAGCCAGGCACCTGCCCCCATGGAAACTGGGGGTAGATAGGGAGCCACCTTCCTAAGGCTCACATTCAAAGAGGCAGCTCCCAGGTGCTTGAGAAAGATGGTCCTGGGTCGTAAAACCTGCAAGAGGCTTATGTAGCTGTTTATAAAATGACATCCATTTCAGAAGAGGCAGAGAGAGAATTTACAGGTTTTAAAAAATGCTCTAAGGAAAGAGAGGGGATGGTCCCATTCCCTTTTGCACCCGGAGAATTAATTTTTTCTCTATTTTTAATCTGTTTGCCCTCACACAGCACCCCCAGGTGGCCTGAGAAGGGTTAGGAGGTGACATGCCCGCTTGGATAACAGCGTAATTGGGAGCAAGGGGGTCGTGCAGAGAAACAGGGGGATGAAGTGTGCGTAAGAGCAGGAGTGTTAAGCCTGCGGGGGCCTGGCCAGTGTTGTCTGTCTGTCTGTCTGTGAGCAGTGGGCCCCCCGTGATGGGACCTGGGAGCCGGGAGTGCCTTGTGGAGCTGGAGGGCCACTGGGTTGTACAGGGGGGAGTCGAGAGTGAGGGGGGATGGGGCAAATCACGCAGCATCAAAAAGATACCTGCCCCCCAATGTTCATTGCAGCACTATTCACAATAGCCAGGACATGGAAGCAACCTAAGTGTCCGTTGACAGATGAATGGATAAGGAAGATGTGGTACATATATACAATGGAATATTACTTAGCCATAAAAAAGAATGAAATAATGCCATTTGCAGCAACGTGGATGGACCTAGAAATTTTCATACTAAGTGAAGGCAGAGAAAGGACAAATTTCATATGATATCCCTTATATGTAATATCTAAAAAAATAATACAAATTAACCTATGTACAAAATAGAAACAGACTTGGAGACATAGAAAACAAACTTATGGCTACCAAAGGGGAAAAGGGAGGGGGAGGGATAAATTAGGAGTATTAGTTTAACAGATACACATGACGTCGTATAAAATAGAAAATCAGCAAGGATTTATTGTATAGCACAGAGAACTACATTCAATATATTATAATAACCTATAATGGAAAACAATCAAAAAAATGAATAACCAAATCACTCTGCTGTACACCTGAAAGTAACACAATATGGTAAATCAGCTGTACTTCAATAAAAGTATCTCTTATCCTGTTTATTCTGATTATATTGTAGAAATGTCTTTTGTCTTATCAGTTCTTATTTTTCTCATTTTTTAAATTGAAGTATAGTTGATTTACAATGTTGTGTTAATTTCTGCTGTATAGCAGTGATTCAGTTACCCATATATATACATTCCTTTTTTTAAATATTCTTTTCCATCATGGTTTGTCGTGGGATACTGAAATATAGTTCCCTCTGCTATACAGTAGGACCTTGTTGTTTATCCATTCCATATATAAAAGCATACATCTGCTCGCCCCAACCTCTCACTCCACCCCTCTCCCGACCCCCTCTCCCTTGGCAATCACTAGTATATCTGTGAGTCTGTTTCTGTTTCATAGATAGGTTCATTTGTCGTATTTCAGATTCCACTTATAAGTGATATCGTATGGTATTTGTCTTTCTCTTTCTGACTTACTTCACGTAGTATGATCTCTAGTTGCATCCACGTTGATGCAAATGGCATTATTTTGTTCTTTTTTACGGCTGAGTAGTATTCCATTGTGTGTGTATATGTGTGTTTGTGTATGTATGTATATATGTATATATTACATCTTTTTTTTCCATCTGTTGTTGGACATTCAGGCCATGTCTTGGCTATTGTGAATAGTGCTGCTATGAACATAGGGGTGCATGTAGCCTTTTGAATTAGAGTTTTGTCTGGTTATATGCCCAGGAGTGGGATTGCTGGATCATATAATAATTCTATTTTTAGTTTTTTCAGGAACCTCTATACTGTTTTCCATAGTGGCTGCATCAACTTAACGTTCCCACCAACAGTGTAGGAGTGTTCCTTCTTCTCCACATCCTCTTCAGAATTTATTTGTAGAGTTTTTTGGTTTTTTTTTTTTTTTTTTTTTTTGTGGTACGCGGGCCTCTCACTGTTGTGGCCTCTCCCGTTGTGGAGCACAGGCTCCGGATGCGCAGGCTCAGCGGCCATGGCTCACGGGCCCAGCCGCTCCGTGGCACGTGGGATCTTCCCGGACCGGGGCACAAACCCGTGTCCCCCGCATCGGCAGGCAGACTCTCAACCACTGTGCCACCAGGGAAGCCCTATTTGTAGAGTTTTTAATGATGGCCATTCTGACCAGTGTGAGGTGGTACCTCATTGTAGTTTTGATTTGCATTTCTCTAATAATTAGTGATGTTGAGCAGCTTTTCATGTGCCTATTGGCTATCTGTATTTCTTTGGAGAAATGTCTATTTAGGTCTTCTGCCCATTTTTTGTGATTGGGTGGTTTTGTTGTTGTTGTTGTTGAGTTGTATGAGCTGTTAGTATCTTTTGGAAATTAAGGCCTTGTCGGTTGCATCATGTGCAAATATTTTCTCCCATTCTGTAGGCTGTGTTTTCGTTTTGTTTATGGTTTCCTTTGCTGTGCAAAAGCTTGTAAGTTTGATTAGGTCTCACTTGTTTATTTTTGTTTTTATTTCTATTGCCTTGGGAGACTGACCTAAGAAAACAGTGATACGATTTATGTCAGAGAATGTTTTGCCTATGATCTCTTGTAGGAGGTTTTTTTTTTTTTTTTTTTTTTTTTTTGCGGTACGCGGGCCTCTCACTGCTGTGGCCTCTCCCGTTGCGGAGCACAGGCTCCGGACGCACAGGCTCAGTGGCCATGGCTCACGGGCCCAGCCGCTCCGCAGCATGTGGAATCTTCCCGGACCGGGGCACGAACCCGTATCCCCTGCATCGGCAGGCAGACTCTCAAATACTGCGCCACCAGGGAAGCCCTCTTGTAGGAGTTTTATGGTGTCATGTCTTATGTTTAAGTCTTTAAGCCATTTTGAGTTTATTTTTGTGCATGGTGTGAGGGTGTGTTCTAATTTCATTGATTTACATGTGCCTGTCCCAGCACCACGTGCTGAAGAGACTGTCTTTTTCCCATTGTATATTCTTGCCTCCTTTGTCGAAGATTAGTTGACTGTAGGTGTATGGGTTTATTTCTGTTCTGTTGATCCATATGTCTGTTACTGTGCCAACACCATGCTGTTTTGATTACTGTAGTTATGTAGTATTGTCTGAAGGGTTATGCCAACTGCTTTGTTCTTTTTCTTCAGGATTGCTTTGGCAATTCTGGGTCTTTTAAGGTTCCATAAGAATTTTAGGATTATTTGTTCTAGTTCTGTGAAAAATGTCATGGGCAATGTGATAGGGATCACATTAGATATGTAGATTACTTTGTGTAGTATAGCCATTTTAACAATATGAATTCTTCCAATCAAGAGCATGGGATATCTTTTCCTTTCTTTGAATCATCTTCAATTTCCTTTATTAACATTTTATAGCTGTCAGCCTAAAAGTCTTTCACCCCCTTGGTCAGGCTTATTCTTAAGTATTTTATTTTTGGAGTTGTGATTTTTTTGTGTGTGTGTGTGTGTGTGGTATGTGGGCCTTTCACCGTTGTGGCCTCTCCCGTTGCGGAGCACAGACTGTGGACGTGCAGGCTCAGCGGCCATGGCTCACGGGCCCAGCCGCTCCGCGGCATGTGGGATCTTCCCGGACCCGGGCACGAACCCGCATTCCCTGCATCGGCAGGCGGACTCTCAACCACTGTGCCACCAGGGAAGCCCTGGAGTTGTGATTTTGAGAGGTTTTTAAATTTTTGTTTTACATTCCCTTCTGATCTTTCATTGTTAGTGTAAAGAGATGCAGCTGATTTCTGTACATTACCCTTGTATCCTGCTACCTTGCTGAATTCATTTATCGGTTCTAATAGTTTTTGTGTGGAGTCTTTAGGGTTTTCTATACATAAAATTATGTTATCTGCATATAATGACAATTTTACCTCTTCCCTTCCAGTCTGGATACCTTTTGCTTCTTTCTCTTGTCTGATTGCTGTGGCTAGAATTTTCCAATACTATGTTGAATAGAAGAGGTGAGAGTGGGCCTCCTTGTCTTGTTCCAGATTTTAGCAGGAAGGCTTTCAGCTTTTCACCATTGAGTATTATGTTGACTGTGGGTTTGTCATAAATAGCTTTTATTATGGTGAGATTTGTTCTGTCTATACCCACTTTGTTAAGAGTTTTTATCATGAATGGAGTTTGAATTTTGTCAAATAGTTTTTCTGCATCTATTGAGATGATCTTGTGGTTTTTGTTCTTTTGTTTATGTGGTATATCACATTGATTTTGTGTATGTTCATCCATCCTTGTGAAACTTGTGATGAATCCCCCTGTGAGTGGTGGGCATGTGCTATTTGGAGCCATAGGTATGTGGTCATTCGTCACAAAAGCCACGAGACACACATGCAGGGACAAAGTCCCCGCCTAACCAGGGCCTCCCAGTGACCCCTTCAGACACCTGCCCCTCTCTTAGCTGGAAACATCTGTGACAAGACCACCAGCAAGAGCTGGAGGGCTTTGTCCCGTGGTGGTGGAGTGGCCATGGCCAGCCCGGGCCGAGGCTCTGGAAACACTGGGGCTTTCACTGAAGCGCTGTCGTTTTCTCTAGACCTATTGATGATCCTGCCACCCCTGCCCCTCGCCCCACTTAAGGGAGTGGAGGAGGCAGCTCCGAATGCCAGTGGGCGTCTCAGGGTGCCCCCTCCCAGAGTGGCCACCCGTGCCAGTTCTGCATGGCCTGGGTCCTCGCAACTGGGCCGGGGCCTGTGCACCCCCCTCTAGGGAACCCTGACCGGCTGCATCCCTCCTCCCCGGACCCCGCTAGATGGGGAAGTGTCCTCTGGCCAGCACAGCACTCCCCCGACATACACTGCCTTTAACTGAACGTTGAAACGCTCTCGCATCTGGCTTATTGAAGCTAATGCGTGGCCTTACTGGATGACGGACGTGTCACTTCCCAAATGCCCATTTACCTTGCTTTTCATGGCGGGTTCGGGGCAGGAACATGAACGCACATCACCTGCAATGCTTAAAACCTGTGGCTTTAGGAAAAAACATAGGAGTTCCCTGGTGGCTTAGCGGTTAGGACTCGGTGCTTTCACTGCGGAGGCCTGGGTTCGAGCCCTGCTCAGGGAACCATCTTGCATGCCGCGCAGTGTGGCCAAAATACAAATAAGTAAAAAGGAAATAGGCTTTTAAAAAAAAAGTAAAGGGCTTCCCTGGTGGCGCAGCGGTTGCGCGTCCGCCTGCCAATGCATGGGAACCGGGTTCGCGCCCCGGTCCGGGAGGATCCCACGTGCCGCGGAGCGGCTGGGCCCGCGAGCCGTGGCCGCTGCGCCTGCGCGTCCGGAGCCTGTGCTCCGCAACGGGAGAGGCCACGGCGGTGAGAGGCCCGCGTACCGCAAAAAAAAAAAAAAAAAAAAAGTAAAGCACTTTGAAAAAAAGAAAAGAAAAAAACCAAGAGACGCTGATGGCTGATGACTCTTGGGGACTTGGGGACACTGGCCTTTGAAGCGCCTTCCTCATCCGTGGGGCAGGGTCCAGGAAGAGCTGCCCAGCTGTCCACCGTGCCCCCCAACCCCGTCCTCCAGCCGCTGCCGAGTGCCAGGCTGTGGGTGTAGCGATAATCAATGCAGGCTTTGTCTTCAGGGAGGCTTCTGCCCGACCCAGGAGGTAAACCCGCATGTGCAGGATGATTATTTACGGTATAAATTATAAGGCCCCATATGAGCTTCGCACAGCTGACAGAGTGCCACACGCCGGGGGCTTAAAACACAGACGTCTATTGTCTCCTGGTTCTGGAGGCGACAAGTCTGAAATCAAGGTGTCCGGAGGCCCCAGGGGTGGGTGCTTCCTTCCCCCCTCCAGCTTCTGTGATTGCTGGAGTCCTGGGCTTGTGGCTGCATTCCTCTCATCTCTGCCTCTGTGCCTCCCGGCCTCGCCCTGTGTCTCTGGGTCTCTCCATGTCCCGGTCTCTTCTTATATGGACACCAATCCCTATACTGGATTCAGGACACATCCGAACCTAGGATGAGCTCAGTTTAACCTGCTGACATCTGCAAAGACCCTGTTTCCAAATAACGCCACATCCACAGGTGCAGGGGGTCAGGACGTGGACATATCTTTCGAGGGGACACAGTTCAGCCCGCAGCAGGCCCCAAGGGAGGGGGTTCCGAGGAAGGAGAGGTTACTCCAGTCCCTTTGTGCAAGCAGTGGGTAACAGCACTTGGATCCTGAAGAGGGAGCAAGACGTGGGGCTGGGGAAGACCAGGAAGGGCCCCCAGCCAGAGGGGACAGCACACAGGAAGGCGTGTGCAAGTGAGGGGCGAGGCTCAGGGTGCCACGCGATGGGCCCCTGGGCGGGGTCACTGCTTTCTGGAGAGACGACAGCCATGACTCGTGTCCCTGGGGCAGGCAGGGGCTTTCCTGGGCGTCATCTTAGGGACAACGACAGGAAGCAGGACAGGCCACTCGATGGGGCTGACAGGGCTCCGCTCTACCAGCCTCCTGATTCAGAGCTGTCGCCCACCAGCTGCCACAAACACATTTGAAACCTGACAAGTCAGACACGCCTCCCGGATCGTGGTTCCACAAAGCTCAGCCTACACGTGGCGGCACGCCGACCAGCCTTAAGGAGGGGGGTTTGGACACACGCAGCAGTGCGGACAGCCCCGGGTGTGTGCTAAGTGAACCAGGCCAGGTCCCCGAGGCCCGGGGGGTGGGATTCCACTTATTGGAAGCGCGCAAAACAGGCAGGTCCTCCGAGATGGAGCAGATGGGAGGCTGCAGGGGTGAGCGGATTGGGGCGTGAGTGCTGGTGGAGGGCGTCTCCTTCAGGGGCGATGCAGTGAGCTGGAAGCGTAGAAGGGGGTGTCTGCACGTCGGGGCGAATGTGCCAGATGCCACTGAAGTGTCGCGTGAGCTTCACCTCCATTAAAATAAAGGGCTGGGGACGGGGTGGGGAGCCTGGGGGGCTGAACCCGCTGCTTGCTGACCTGGCAACTCGAGGTCCTCGCGTGCGAGGTCCGTGGCTGCTGGACTCCTGTCCCCCCTGCCCTCGGAGGGTTTAGCGCCTCCAGCTGGTCTCACTGAGACCAGACTGGCTCTTGGGGGCTCCAGTCTCCTGGGCGTAGGTAACGGGCCGAGGCGTGGGTGGTGTAAGGACCGTCTCAGGTGAGCGGACGGCTCCCTGCAGGGTGGTTCCCGGCAGCCTCCCCTCTCCCGGAGCCCGGCTGCTGAGGAAGGCCACGTGGTGGCCGGCGGCGGTCATTGGCCGGCCCCGGACCGCATGGCCGACCGCCGCTGCTCCCTGGCCTGGACTCTGCCTTCCGGGGTTCGCACTGGACAAGAAGCAGAGGTGCAGCGAGCGTACCGGGGGGGCCCAGCCGGGGTTCAGTAAGCGTGAGGTTCCTTCGTCTGGCCTGACAGCGGGGTTCCCGTCGGGCCGAGCTGACCGCCGACCTCAGGAGGGGAGGATGAGCCTTCATCACGGGGTTAGGGTCAGGCTGGCCAGAGGGGTCAGGGCTCCGACTGCTCAGCCCACCCTGACGGAAGCCTCCCCAGCCCCCGCCCGGAACACCCCCTCCCCTCCCCAGGCATCAGACGGTTCCAGAAGTTCTTGTTGCTGCCTATATGAGTGTTTGCCTGAAAACTAAATTTCTGACAGTCTGACGCGGATTCAAGTGACTTCCGCTCTTCTTTTTTGAACGAGCGCTTAAAAAATCAGAGCCAAAGTGTTTTAGACACGGCGGTTAAAATCAGAGGCTGGTGATTCCTTCTGTGAGGCTGACTCTGATACGAGACCTATTTTTAGACTCGGAAATTGAGTAGCTTTACTCTGCTTCGGTATTTCCAGCTTATTTTGAAACACAAGCTTTGTGTGCTCTTCGCCGGGTGAGCTTGGCATGGATTCTGGCTAAATGAAGCCAGATTTGGGTCTGTGTGCTGTGGCACAGAGCAGCAGGGTCCTGCCTAGCACTGCCAGTGACAGGCGTTTAACCCCTTGGACCCTCTGTTTCCTCCTCTGTAAAAGGAAGTTGGGGCAGGAGGCTTCAGAGGGGACCAGAGGTTCCCAAGCCCTGACCCAGGGACCTGTCCTCTGTGACAAAGTTGCCCTGAGTCTGCAGTCAAATGGGAAAAATTAGAGCAAAATCGGGGATTTCACGAAGTCAGATTTGCTTCACGCGAAAGACTCTCTTTTGTTCTGAGATTATGTCGTCCTCCTAACGTTTTTTATGTTAAAATGTGTTTTTATGAAATATTGAGATGATTAAACAGTAGTTTTAGAAAATGAATGTATCTGGGGAAGGAAGGGAGGAAGGAAGGAGAAGAGAGAAGGAGAGAGACCAGAGGTCATTGTAAACGGTTTTTGGTTTGTGCATTTCCAAAGCCTGGCGGCCCTGCTCTGGGGGCCTTGTCCTCTCCAGCCTCCCGCCCCGAGACCCACCACCGACCCCCCCGGATGCGCCACGTGCCAGGCCAGATCGGAGGGGGTGGACCTGGTGGGCAGAGCAGAGACCCTCAGCTGGGCCACTCGGGGGCCCTTCGACGAGCGGCCCTGCCCTGAGCTAGGGCTGGAGCCAAGGAGGTCCCTGGGATTCCACCCGTGACACCCTGTGGAAGGAGGGGCGGCGGTGGCCCCGCCAGCTGACGCGGGTCCCAGCCTGCCAGCGCTGGGGGCCTGGAGCCCTTTCTGACTCCTGTGGGGTGCGTGGGACGGTCCTGCCGGGAGAGTGGCGTCTACCCCTGATCTTTGAGGGTGTGATGGGAGCCGCCGTGCCGTGATCCCGCGCGGCCTTCCCGTTTCAAAGACACGGCAAGGCGAGCTCAGGGCGTGAAGCTGCTGAGCCAGCTCCTGCCGGGGGAGCTGGGCCTCACGCCTGCGTCGTCTGCGTGTCCACTGTGTCCTCCTCCCCTTCTCCCTCCCCAGAGCCCACCTAGAATCTGGCGGTTCAGGACAAGCGTTGCCCCCAGCTCTGCCTGTGTCCCCTTGGGGACAGGGGTGTCCCTCTCCCCGCCACTCTGCGTCCACCTGCTGGCTCTGGGCGCCCGGCTGCTCTCTGCCTGCAGAGGTGGGACCTGGTCACGCCGCCTGCCCTGGGCCTGGGGTTCAGAAGGGCTCTGCCGTGGCACTCTGTGAGCTTCACTCCTGAGTTCCTGCTCTGGGCGTGCCCTCACCCCGCTGGGCTGGCGAGGACACCGAGGGTCCTGCAGGTGAGCTGCTCGTGGCCGTGCGCCCGGGAAGCGCCAAGCTGGAATTGGGTGTCTGAGGCCAGAGCCCGTTCCTGGCATTTTTAGACTCGATGACCTTCAGCTTCTGTTTTTTCACTTCCAAACGAACGTAAAAACCTCGTAGGAGTGGGCGAGGGGTCTGCAGAGTCACTTCTCCAGAGAAATACGAATGACCAACAAGCACAGGAAAAGGCGCTCAAGCTCCTTAGCCATCAGCAGATGCAAATGGAACTGCAGGGGGGCACTGCCCCGCGCCTGGGGGACAGAGGACAGCTAAGGAGAAAGTCAGATGACAGCAAGTGTTGGTGAGGACGGCGAGGAAGCAGACCCTGTCACTGCTGGGGCTGGGGCCCCAGACGGTGCCGCTGCCGTGGAAAGCGGTCTGGCGTTTCCCCAAAAGGTTACGGGTACGGTTAGCACCTGACCCAGCGATTCCACGCCCGGCTGTCCGCCCAGAGAAATGGAAGTGCACGTCCACATAAACACGCGTGCGTGGACGTTTGCAGCGGCCTTGTTCACGTGGCTAGAACGTGTGCGTCGCCGGATGAACGAGCAGCGCGCGGGTCAGCTGTCCACGCGGCGGAATACTCCTCTGCCTTAAAGGGAGTGAAGCGCTGACGCAGCCCGGGTGCACCTGGAAAACATGCTGAGAGACGGAAGCCGGACACGAGGACACGCGCTGAGCGATTCCATGTATGTGGAACGTCCAGGACGGGTGAATCTGCAGAGACAGAAAGTCCATCAGTCGTTGCCGGGGGGCTGGGGGGGCCGTGGAGGTTGGGGGTGATGAGACCGGTCTAAACTTGACTGTGGCGATGGCTGCGCGACTCTGCGAATCTACGGAAAACTAGTGAGTCGTGCACTGAAGTGGGTGAATGGTACGGCATGTGAGTTATACCTCGATAAAGCTGCTAAAAAATCACTCGTGGCGGCCCCCCCGGGGCCTTCCTGAGGCCGACTCGGAGCACAGTCCGCGGGGCGCGGGGGGGCCTGGGCGGAGCGGGGCGTGGGTGCTCGGCTGTCCCTTCGGAGGGTGGGAGAGGCAGCCAGCGAGCCCACGGCCCTGGAGGTGGGGGGCTGCCCCCAAGGGCCTGGGGTGACCAGCAGCCCAGCCCCCTGCCCCCACCCCCGGATGCTGCGGACACGGGCGGCCCTGGCTCCTCCCCTCGCCCCGCCCCGCCTTCCTCCCCTTTTCTCTCCATCTCTCTGTGGCTCTTTCTGTTTATCCTGTTCTGTTTTTCTCTCTTGGGCTGAAGAAACGGGCTCAATCTCCGCCCCCACGCCAGGGCCTCAGGGTGTGTTTGATGCCAAGGTCACAGCCAGGGTCGCTGCTAAGCACAGAGGTGGCCGAACTTGGAGCCTGGAGGCCCAGCTACACGCATGGGATGGGAGCCCACCCGGGGCCGAGCTTGCAAACAGGCCTGCGACCCGCGGTGACCGTCATCCTCGGGCCGCAGACCGCCTGGCCCGGCCTCAGCTTCCTCGGCTGGGCCGAGACTTTTCTCATCAGAAAAGTCTTTAAATATTGAGAAGCTGTCAAGCCAGCAGTGATGGGCACAGCGTCCCAGATTCTCGTCTTCACTTCAAAGCTCCAGTTTTAACATTGACAAAAAATACTGTCACTGGTTTCCCCTACGGGACAGGCTAATTGACGCGTTTTTAGGACTCAGGTGCTCAGTGCCCTGTGTTTCTGTCATCATCTTGCAAACCAGCCGCTGATGTTCCCTGGAACCGTGGGGGGCTCACCTGGAGGCTCCGTCTGTCCTCCGGGGCTCTCTTCAGGGCCACCGTCCCGCTCTTCCCTGGGCATCACACAGAACGTGAAGGAGAGTGTGCTCAACGGGTGAAATTTAATGGATTTAATGCTTTTTAGTGCTCCATCAAGGACATTCTTAATTTAAACTGGTTTCTGTTGCTTTCCTGTGAGACGGGGGCGGTAGGGCCAGGGTGCCCGCTGCCGGATCTGCCGCCTCGGTCAGTGCTAAGGGCCACTTGTCACACCCGCCTTGGCTTTTGTGCCACTCACGCAGCTCGGTCAAAGGAGGACCTTGCCCTCTGGAAAGGTTGGGGGCACCCCTGGATTCCCTGGCGCACACTCAGAGCTGCTGGTGTGAAAGCACGGGAGGTGTGTGCGTGTCCCTGCTCCTTCCCAGTTGCCCTCTGCCGGGTGGCTGGAGTGTCATGGCAGGCGCGCCCAAGCTGCCGTCTGCAGGGCCCTGGGACCGAGCTCTGCCCACCGCAGGTTAGAGACGTGGCTCAGGGAACCCCCGGGGGAGAGGCCTGAGCCTGGGCGCGTCCAGGTCCAGACCCGGCGCACCAGCTGCGGCTGCTGGAGCCTTCTCAGAATCCAGGGGGCCCGCCCCTCCGCCTGCCCGGGCCAGTCGGCCCTGCCCGCTGGCCTTGCTGCCTGCGCGCGCCTGTCCCTCTGGGATGGCCTCCCCATCTCAGGGTCATCAGGTCAGCACCTGCAGGGAAACGCGCGCGGCTTGCGGGGACTAAGACGCGGACGGCTTCGGGGCCGTCTCTCTGCCGTCACGCCGTCCGAGCACATACTTGGAACCCGAGCGCGAACCCACCGTTGCGCGTGCCCTCGGCGTCATTGCTGAGCTTTCTGTGTGCTGACGCACGGGGCCAGCCCCGTCACCTGGAGTGCAGAGACGTGATGTCCACGGAGCTCGGAGCGGCCTCGGTTTCGAGCAGGGCCTAATGAGGTGGCGGGTCCAGCTCTGACTACCGTCTGCGTGATAAAGGGCGCTCGTGTCAGCTGCCGGGGGCCTGCGGCAACTCCGCGGTCTTCTCATCTCATTCAGCGTCAGAGGCCAGCCCGTGAGGGATGTCCCTGCAGAGGCCCTGGGCGGCGTGAGGGTGACATCCGGGGAACCCGGAGAACCGGCCAGAGTGGTGTGTCCCGGCCACGCCCGAGGGGCTCCTGTACGGGTGCTGCGTCCACGAGGTCACGGCTCAGCCGCCGCAGGCGAGGGGCTGGAAGCATGTGCGTGAGGGTACGGGCGCCGTTCGTGTGGCTGGAAGCTCTGCTCCCACCCAGCGTCGAGTCGCAGCCGCAGGAAACGCCTGGCCACGGACGGGGCGGCGGCAGCAGCTGTGTCTTCGGTCTCAAGCGCCCGCCATCTTGCTCTCCCTCTCTGCCCTCCGCCGCCCCGCCCCACACCGCGTCTTCCGCCTGGCCCTGGTGGGGCAGGTCCGCGCGCGGAGCGGAGCAGCCAGGCGGAGGCGGGCACTCGGGGGGAGCAGGCTTCGTTCCGCGGCGTCCGCGCAGAGACGGGCGACGTCGGCTGCGCTTCCTGCCGTGGGCCTGGTCAGAGGGCTGTTAAGGACAGAGTTCTAAGAGTTGCACCCGGGAGTCGGCAAGGGGCTGCTGGGAATCCTCTGCATTCGGGGTCCGCTGGGGCCGCTTCACCTTGTGGATGGAATTCAGCCGTCGGGGCTGCCACGTTCAGAGACGTGACAGACCCACCAGCCCGGGGCGGGGGGGGGAGTTGGGCCTCATGCAGCGTACCCCGCCCCCCGCCCCCGGCTTTCTTGCGTCCGAGTGGCGACCCCCGTGGCAGAGGTGGCTGGGCGCCCGCGTGTGCAGAGGCAGGGCCTCTCCCCGACCGGGCCTGCGGGGCCGGGGCCCTGGGCGTCGTCTCCTTGTCCTTCGAGCGCCGTCGCGGTGCCGGGATCCTCCGTCAGCAGCCTTTGCTTTGACTCCCCCTGAGTTAGTGGCGTGGGTGGCCGGGGTGGCCCCTCCTGGGTGGGGGGTCGGGTCACATGTGTGCCCCTCAAGAAGTTGGTCCTCAGACTCCGGGGGTCTTTTTTTTTTCTTTTTTTTTTTTTGCGGTACGCGGGCCTCTCACCGCCGTGGCCTCTCCCGTCGCGGAGCGCAGGCTCCGGACGCGCAGGCGCAGCGGCCGTGGCTCACGGGCCCGGCCGCTCCGCGGCACGCGGGCTCCTCCCGGACCGGGGCGCGAACCCGCGTCCCCCGCCTCGGCAGGCGGACTCGCGACCGCCGCGCCACCGGGGAAGCCCCGGGGGTCTTTTAAAGCCTATGCATTGGGGGTCCTTGGAAATACTGGCTAGCGGCCCCGCCGCGGGGGCGCCGTGTAGTAACTCAGCTGGTGTTAGGCTCGTGGCACCCAGTCGGCCGTGCGAAGTCCTGTACTATTTTGAATCTCCAGACACGTCTGAATCTCAAGCTTCTGTTTTGGATTCTCTGTTGTAGCCCACTGATGCGACCTCACAGAGTGTCACGTGGACGTCCCGGGGGCCGCTTCCCTCTCCAGGTGCCCTGGTCGGCTTCCCTGGGACGGGGCGGCCGCAGCAGCACGGCGGAGGCAGGATGCGCCCAGCCCCTGCGCACGGCGCCTGCGCTGCCTGTGCGGGCGTTTGCACGCAGGGAGGGCCTTGCTCGCCCCCTGGGCGTGTTAGGTGCACAGGGAGCGGGTGCTCAGGCCGGTTCCATCGGGGCGTTAGTTCTCGTGCTGCCGTGCTGCGGGGTGGAGGTGGGGATCAGGGGCGAGCGTGACGATGGCAGCCGTGGGGCAGTAAAGGAGCCTCGGGCCTGGGCGTGCTCCCGGAGCGAGGCTGCCCCTTCCCACCGGTCAGGACTCGGGGCTGCGCCGCCCGCAAGCACAGCGTCAGGGACGGGGTCCCCTCTCCTTTCCTGGGGGTGCTGCCTGGCACTTCTCTCCGGTACGGCGGCTGGGGGCGGTTCCCACCCGCGAGCCCCTACTTCAGTAACGCGGCCGGACCCCTCGGAGTCCCAGCCGCGTGCCCCTCGGACCCTGCACAGGGGACCTTCCGCAGTCTGGGCATGGCTGCCGCCCCCGGCGGCTCTGCTTAGCAGCGCGGCCTGGACTTAGCGGGGCCGGGGCTGCCGAGGCTCATCTGGTGATGAATGAAGGCAGAAGTGCATTGGGACGGAGTGTCAGAACGTGCGCTTCTGAAGGGCTGAGGTCGGGGCCCAGCTGACAGAGGCCCCTCGGCAGGGCTGTCCTGCACCTGTTGGGCTGACCAGAGAGGCATGAACAGTGTCTGAGCACCTGCCCTGCAGGTACTTCTCAAACTGGCCAGAGAAGAATCTGCTGGGAGCTGATCAAGGCCGATTCCCAGGCCCTGGCCTGTTCAGCCCGTCCGGGGGCCCTGGAACGTGTATTCTTCGCTGGGGCTCGGGTGATGCGACGTGGCTGCCCCGGAGAAGAGTGCTCTCGGGAACGGGGACCAACCGTGTCCCAGAGAACCGCTCTGCTAAGTCGTCCCCCGCGGCTGTGCCCACACGGAGGCGCCGAGGCCGGCATTGGCCGTGCACTGGGGGGCCCGGGCTCAGCTGCTCCGAGCTGCTACCCGTGAGAGGCAGGCGAGGGCAGGTCTGCGAGCAAGGCTGGGCCGGAGCCTCGAAGGGAGGCGGCCACGGCAGCCGTGTGCGCTCAGCCGTGGTGCTCCCAGCAACGGCTCGAGTGATGGCCGGTCGCGCCCTCTCCCGGAGCCCACGTCCTCCTGTGAGGACGGTGATGGGGGAGGAGGGTGGAGGCTGTACCTCCAGGGCTGCTGCACGGGCAGCTGCCTGACCGCCTGGTGCCTGCCGGGACTGCCTGGCCCCGCCTTCTCCCGTGAGCCCCCGCGCCCAGGGCCCGGCCCCGGGGGCTCCTCCCGTGCTCGCCGGTCAGCTCTGTTGCGCCTTCGGTGGGGACCTCGCGGCTCCAGACTCTGCAGGTCCTCGGGCCGCACGCTGCCCTCCTCCACGTTCTCCCTGCTCCCTTTGCATCTGGGACCCGCCTCTGCCTCCCACCCTTCCTTCTGGGTCCTCAGGAGACAAGAGGGTGGGCGCCCTGGCCGGCCAAGAGCTCTTGGCACCTGGCCTGCTGACCCCTGGTGCCGGGAACGTCCACCTTTAGTGACTCCTAGTGCCAGGGTTTCCCCAGGGGTGGACGGGCAGCACAGGGCCCAGGGTGCGCGGGGCTGCGGAGACCTGCATGAGGTTTGCACACAGGACTTTGGGGGGGGACCCAATTAGGAGGAGACGGGGTTGGACAGTGGCCTTGAACGTGGACCGAGTGCTGTGCGTGCTGTGTGTACAGTGTCACCTGATCAGAGCTGGCTTGGGGAGGTGCAGTTGGCACAGCGTCGGGGGGCGGCCGAAGGCAGGAGCACAGCAGAAAATGGGATGGAGGGAACCCAGGAGGTGGGCGGGCGGGGCTGGCTTTGCAGAGGGCTGTGACGACTGGGGCGTGGTGGGGGGCTTGACTGACCACGTGCCCCTCCCCGGGGCCGGGCTGCGGGCCAGGTGCCCTGGAGGCAGTGGTCAAGGCTGGCGAGGCCCGTGGGGCAGGCAGAGGGGGGGTAAGAAAATCAAACCAGGTGACCCCGAGAGTGACCACTACGATGGGGAATTGAGCAGGGTGTTAGGACGGAGGGTCAGGGAAGGTCTCTAAACCTCGGGACAAGGGCAGCCCCTTGCGGGGGAGCAGGTGGTGCCGAGACGCTGGAGCTGCATGAACAGGCCATGGGGCGACGACCAGGGCCTGGCGGCCACCTCTGTGCACCAGGAGCCTCTGAGGGCCTGAAGCAGGGTGTGACACCACCTGGTCTCCCAGCCACCCGACCTGGCGGTGAAGAGTCGTGTTGGCGGGGAACAGTGCAGTCCATCGGGGGCGGCCGTCCCCGGAGGCAGTGAGACGCGCTGAGAGGTTTGGAATCGGCGGCTGAGAGAGAAGCGAGGCGAACTTGTGGACCTGGGGGCCAGGATGGGCAGAGGCGGGTTTCGCGGAGTCACAGCTGCTGTGACACTGAGGTGTGAGGTGAGGGTGCTGCCGTCACCAGCTCCGGGGGCAGAGGGTTGATGGCCACGTCTGCGCAGGTGTGGGGAGAAGAGGCAGCAGGGAGAGCTCAGTCTTGGACGTGTCAGAGCCCTTGAGGGACGTGTAGTGGGTGCACTGGTCTGGGCGGGGGGCATGGCTGGGCTAGAGAGATGTAGGGGCCCGGGAACCCGCGTGCCCGCCCAGGAGCGTAAGTGGAGTGAGCTTCGGGGATGGGGCCGGTGGCTCAGATCCGTCATCCCCCACGGGCGGGGGGCTGGTCTGGGAGCATCAGGGCTCCCAGAGAGGTGGGAAGGAGGCCGAGCACCGTCCCTGGGCTGCAGCTGGGACGGTGGCGGCAGGTTCTTGGGGAGGACATGGGGTGGCTTGAGAAGGAGGCAGCGTGTGGGAAACGGGGGTCCGAGGAGGGTGACGGCGGGCTCCGGGCTGTGGGTGGAGAGCGTAGCACGGGGGACCGTGAGTGGGGCAAGGGCTGCGGGGCGCCGGCCATGCGCCGGGGCGGCGGGGGTTGGGGGAGAGCAGGGGGCACGTGACCCGGGACCCAGCTGCAGGGCCCAGGACCGCCCTGGCACAAGGCTTGGCCTGGCCAGCAGTTCGGGCCTGGGGTGGGGGTCGGGGGTCGGGTGGGCGTGGACAGAGGCCCTTTTCTGTGTGGCGCTGTCCTCCACTCACGTGGTGCAGGGGTGAGGGTGAGCACAGATGCTTCGCCCGCCTCCCCCATCCTTCCCCTTTGAGCGTCTGTGCTCATCAGCACACAGGGACGTCCCCCCTGCCTCCGGGTTAATGACATCTGCCTCACTGGGTGGTGGGACTCAGAGGTGGAGCCTGACCCTCCGGGGTGCCAACAGTGAGGAACAGAGGTGAGGGGTCTGGGAGCCTCCCTGCCCCAGTCCAGGGGGGCAGAGCCAGGAAGGTCTTCACAAGGCGGGGCACTTACCAGGAGAGCAGCTTGGCTCCCGGGGCCCCCGGCTGTCCAGCAGCCCTGGTCACACCCCGGTACTCAGGGCCAGCTGGGGGCAAGCGGGAGGGGGCCGTGTCCCACGGACCTTTGGGCGAGGTGTGGGGGCTGTTCTTGTCCGAACACCAGCTCCTTAGCCTGTCACCCCTGAGGGCTGGGCGGTAGGCAACCTGCCTCCAGCGAGCAGGAGAGTGAGTCTGGGTGGGTGGCAGGAAGCGCCTCTGATGTTTGGAGGCAGAGAAAGGTGAGAGGTCAGGTTTCACTTGCAGCTGCAGTAGGCGGCCAGGTATATTGGAAAAGACATTCCGTACTGCGAACAGGGACACCAGGCTCGAGGGTGCCCACAGCCCCCCAGCTGCCAAGTGCCAAGACGGCAGCTGGACTCCTCTTGCTGGGGTTTGGCCCCGGCCATGGCAGACTGGGGGTGGCGTGGCCCCAGCCTCGCGCCCACCGCAGCCCCCAGGGGTCGCTCGCTGTGGGCCCCAGGGCCCGTCAGCTGCTCACTCTCCCTTCTCCCCCATCAGCCTCGGCAACTGCAGGGCTGCATCCTCCCCAACATGCTCCCCTCCCTGGATTCCCTGGTGGCCTGTGACTGGACAGGTGACATCCAGGCCTCAGGACTGAGCAGGTGGAAGAGCTGTCCGCTGGCCAGGATTAAGCTCTTCCCTGTGCTGTCTGGTGGCCCAACCAGAGCTTCTGGCTGGATCCTGGAGGGCAGCAGCAGTGGACCTAGAAGGGCAGTGCCTGCTCTCCCCGTGCCCCAAGGGGGCCCAGAGCAGTGTCATCAGCCCCGGGCGCGGGGCGAGAGCCAGCTCTGAGGGCCACTGTGTGACTCCGGCCTGCGGTGTCCTGTGTGTACTTACAGGTGGCGCTGGCCCTGCCTGCGCCCTCCCCGCAGGGCCCCCCTGCTCAGAGAACTAGACTGCTCCACCACTGTGCTCAGCAAACCGAACTTCTTTATTAAGTGCCAAGGTCCAGGCGGGCGCTGCCCCCTGCGGCCTCTCTGACGAGGTCTGTGCCTGGAGCGTCCCGGGTCCCCCTGCAGGGCAGCAGCGCCGGGCGCTCACTTCACGTGCTCGGCTGCGTGCGAGGAGCAATAATACTTCTTGTGGGCGATGAAGGTGGACAGGCTGCTGAACCTGATGTTGCACAGGCGGCAGTACCTGTGGTTGCCGTTGGGCACGGAGGCCGGCGTCCCCTGGCTGGGGGTCTGCACGCCCTTGTCCGAGTGGGAGGGGGGTGCCGGCACGGCATCGGGGGACGTGGCCGGCGGGGGGCCGGGCCGGGGACTGCCGGCGGGCGGCTCCCAGGGGTCCTGGCCGTTGAGGCCGTCGCGGAGAGCGCCGGGCGAGGGCGTCCGGGCCTCGGCGCCAGGGCCGGAGCCGGCCGGTGGCTTGCCCAGCAGCAGGCCGTGCGCCAGGCGGAAGTGCTCGATGAGGTCGCCGCGCACCACACCGTTCGGGGGGCAGTAGGGGCAGACGACGGCGGGCGGGTCCTCGGGGGCGGCGCGCAGGCGGCGCGGGGCGGAGGGGCACGAGAACTTCTTGTGCGCCAAGTACGCCTCGAGGCTGTGGAAGCTCACGCGGCAGGCTGTGCACTCGTGGTAGTCGGCCAGGGCCGGTAGGCCGGGCGCAGGGCCAGGGGCGGCGGCGGGGGCCTGGCGCCGCGGCTTCTTGCTCAGGTCGATGGGGCCTTCCGCCGGGTCTGGGCCGCTTCCGCCTGCGCCCCCATTTCCGCTTCCGGGCCGCGGCGCCGGCGACGCAGGCGGCGTGGGGGCGTGCCCTGGCGCGACGGGCTGGGCGGGTCCGACCGGGGACGGGGTGGGTCCGACCGGGGGCGGGGCGGGTCCGGCCACGTGCAGCTCGTAGAGCTTGCGGCGCCTGCGCGTGCGCACGGGCGGCGCAGCGGGCGCGGGGGTCGCGGAGGTCCCGGCGGTTCCGGGGGGCGCGGGCCGGCGCGGCGGCGGGTCGTGGCGAGAGGCGCAGTAGTACCGCTTGTGCACCGTATAGGTCTCGTGGCGGCTGAAGCGGATGTTGCAGGCCTCGCACAGCGTCCGGCGGGGGTCGTCGTCCTCGTCTGCCCCGCTGCCCGGGCTCGGGCTGCCTTCGCTGCCCCGGCCGCCCGTCTCGGCCTCGGCCTCTGCCTCGGGCGTAGCCGCGCCCCCCGCCTCGTCCTCGCGCGCCCCAGGGCCCGGGGGCGAGCGCGGCTCCTCGGCCTCGGCGGGCGGCGGGGCGGGGGGCGCGCGGGGCGGGGCGGTGGCCGCCTTGGGCCGGCGGGCAGGGGGTGTGTCGTCGGGCGGGCGGCGGCCGGAGCAGTAGAGGCGCTTGTGCACATAGAAATTGTTGACGTTGTTGAAGGTGATGTCGCAGTCGAAGCACGTGGCGCCCTTGGGGGCCCCTGTGAAGAGGCCAGCCGGTGCGCCCACCCCCGCGCCCGCCTGCAGCCGGCTGTGCACCAGCTCGGACATCTTGGCCAGGATCTCGGAGGCCGGCGGCGCCGTGGGCAGCTGCGGCAGGAAGAGCGCGCCGGGCCCTGGGCTGGAGCCGGGCGTGGGGCTGGACAGCTCCGCCTTCACGCGCACGGGGCTGGGGCCGGCGCTGGGCGGTGATGGCGTCCGTGACAGGGCCGGGGGCCCTGGCTCCGCCTCGGGCTCCCCGGCCGCCTCCACCTTGATGCTCCTGGGGGTCGCCGGGGGCTCGCCGCCGCCCCCGTTCTGGGGGCCCGGTCTGGTCTCTCCGTTGGTGGCCTCTGCCAGGGCCTTCCTGTCCAGTCCCGGTGATGGGGCGGGCACCAGGCCCAGGTCTGCAGAGGCCAGGGGGCCGTGCAGCGCCGTGTGCTGCTGGAAGGCGGCCAGACTGTCTGCGGGGAGACCCCAGGGGCCACACTTCAGGGCTGGAGCAGGACCTGCCTGGGCCAGACCTGAAGCTGGGGAGGGCGGGAAGGGAGAGCTGGAGAGCTGGGCTGGGCGCAGAGGTGGTGGAGGGTCGAGGCCGAAACCGACACCCCCCCCACCCCTCGTGGCCGAGCCTGCCTCCCCCTTCCCAGTCCTCAGGGTCCCCAGGGGCTCACCTGCGGGGAGCTTGGCAGTGGGGTGCCCAGCCCCTGATGAGTAGATCTCAACCTTCGAGCCCGGCTGGCAGACCATGTGGTTGGTCACTAGGTGGCTGTAGAGGATGTCCCTTGTGGTGGAGATGAAGCCGCAGCTGTGGCAGACACCTGCAGGTGGGCTGTGGTGTCAGAGCCCTGCCGGTGGCTGCGCCCCACAGACCCCGCCGCCCCCTTCCTGGCCCCTCTTACCCGTCAGCGTGTCTGTGTGCACCTTGAGGTGCCGCTCGCAGTTGGCCTTGGTGGTGAAGGCGGACAGGCAGATGAGACACACGAAGGGGCGCTCTCCTGGAACACGGGGCCCGGTAAGGGAGCCTGGCCGGCCGAGGACTACGGCACGGGCATGTGTGGAGGGCCCCTAAGCTCTGTCTTCCAGGACCCCATCGGGGGCCCAGCCCCCAGCCGACCACACAGCCCGTCGCAGGCGGGGCGCGTGGCCTGGGGCCCTGTGGGAGGCTGCTCGGAGTGGTGGGACCACCACTCGGGCACGTCCACGGCAGCTGTGCAACCCCAGGATAAGTGCAGTGAGCATGCATGGCTTGGGTGGGGAGACACGCCGTTGGGGGCGGGGCTCACCGCTGTGGCTGCGCATGTGGATCTCCAGGGAGCTGGCGCTGGGGCAGCTTTTGCGGCACTGGGGGAAGGGGCAGACCCGCTCGTTGGGGTAGGTCTCCCTGGGTTTCTCGTCGGGGGCGGCCACGACGGGGGAGCTGGTGCCCTGGCGGCTGGCGCAGTAGTACAGGAGGTGGGCTTGTAGGTTCCGCTCGCTGCGGTACCAGATGCCGCAGTCCTTGCAGGGAAAGACGTCTTCTGCGGGCGGGAGAGGCGGGCGCAGCCTGAGGGGTGGCCCGGCAGCAGCGCCGGCCGCCTAGCACCCGGGGCAGGCTGTGGGCCCTCTGCAACACGAGGGCTCTGCCCCGCCGTCCTCCAGCTTGGGGGGGGGGTGGGGTTTGGGACCTGGGCTGTCCCTCGGTAACTCCGTGTCCCCTCTCTGCGGACCTCCAGGCTGCCATGGGGACTTGCGGAGGGGGTGTGAGTGATCCTCAGGATGGCCCCTGGGCTGCGTCCTGACGGGGAGCCCCATAAGGAGACACTGTGGCCTCTTGGGGGTGCCCACGGAAGGAGCGAGGCTGGGGTCCGTGACCTGATTGTCTTGCGGGCTGGCGAGCTGGGTGCCCGAGTCCCCAGGCACTGGGGCAGGAGGGCGAGAGGTGAGCGTGGCTCTGGGTGGGCAGGGGCTGAGGCTGGGAGCTGCAGAGGACGAGGAGCCTCCCGGTGCACCGCCCCCCCCCCGCCCCCCGCCGCCGATGGCTCTTTGTGTTACTGGTCAGAACTTGCTGAATTCACCACATTTAACCCAAGTGGGCTGCCTCTACCGTTGTGGTTTATGGGCGTCTGGATGGCGGGGTGGATTTGCCGGTTGGTGAGGATTTTCTGGTGGGTGCTTCAGCAGCCCCCCGGTTCTCAGCAGAATGATAAGGAACGTTCTGTTGTTTCTGTCCCTGCTCCTTGGCCAGCCACCCCTTGGCTGAACCCAGGGCGGGGGGGAGACCTTGTTCTGGGTCTCGACCTTGACCTTCACATGGAATGGAGGAGCCTGGGACACCTTTTGGGGGTTTTAACTTCTGCAGGTTAGCACGTGTTTCTCAGCCCGTCGGTTGGCAGTTACTGAACAGGTGGTCTGCCTGCCCCCCCGGGGTCTGCCGGGTTTCCACCTTCTGCCTCTTTTAAGGAATGTAGTACCTGTCTGTCAAGTGAGGTGGGCACGCCTCATGCCCCCGTGCCTGCGGTGTTTCCGGCTCAACTCCCCCTACTGTGTTATTTATTTCTGGTTTTCAAGTTCCCTTTTATTTGGGGGTCTCAAGGCAGCTCTCTTCTCCATCAGCAGAGGCCTTGAGCTGGGATCCGGGTCTGAGGGGCCAGCGGTGGGCTTCCGTTGGTATCTGCAGGGTCAGTGCTGGGGACTGTGCCGCTGCTTGCGGCACAGGCAAGGGACCGGGAGCCTCGGAGGCCCGTGTGGGCCCCGTCGTCGCCCCACCGACCCAGGGCTGACCTCGGGCCAAGCCCTGGGTGGATGCAGCCCAGGTTACCTGCACAGACACCTCAAGACCGGCATTACCTTTACTGCTTCCACAGATGAGAAACTGAGGCCCAGAGTGGTGGAGTCTCAAGAATTAAACCGGGTCTGATTGACTCTGGGGTTCGGGTTCTGAAAGCCCTTCTAGACCACCAGTAGTAGAGGCCCACGTGGGGTTGGTACCAACGATGTCTAGCCCACCATGCCCTCACAGGCCAAGTGTCAGACCCAAGGGGAGGGAAACCGAGGCCCAGAGAGGCTGCTCCTGGGCGGGCTTGAGAGGAAGCCCTCCAGCACCCGGGGCTCCCTGCAGCCCCCCCCCGCAACCCAAAAGAGAGAGGCAGTGCCCCGGGCACCAGATGCCATTCCCTGCCCTGGTGGGGTGGCCGTCCTGGCCTCTGAGAGACCCTTCCATCCAGCACCCTTCTTTCCTGAAACCTCAACGTTCAGACAGGACATCTGTTTGCTCACCGCCACCCTCTCAGCTCCTCCGCAGGACCCCATTCTCCCTGGGGCAGTGACCTTGCCCTGTCCGGCCCAGTCCCTCCATGCAGGCTCTGGGGACGGGCCACCCGCCTGTGCTTGTCCGCACCCCCTCTGGTGTCACCCTCCCTCACTTGGCTGCCAGTGTTTGGGTCACGGTGACCTCCATGCTGCCTGCCCTTGGTCTCAACACAGCCGGGACACGGCGGACCATGGGCAGACACCTCCCCTCACCCCTGGCTCTAGTGTCTGCAGGTCCTGTCTCTCCCTGGGGCCTCGTCCTGCCCGGAGCTCCCCCACTCTGACCGCACCCTGAGCCCCAGCACGTGTCCCCCAGTCGCCTCCTGGGCTCCACTTAGTGCCCGACAGGCGTATCGGGTCAGGCTGCTCAGAATGGGCCCTCCCCCCTTACTGCGATGGCACTGACAGTGTCCGCTCCACGGCCATGCTGCAGCCCCGGCCTCAGGCTGCCGCCGCCCCCCCCGCCACCCCCCGGCAGGCCCTGTTCACTCCAGTGCCCCTCTGGCCTCTGCCATGGTGCTGCCACCTGCTCAAAGCTGTCATCACGTCTGACCTGCTTAAAAAGGTCACTTTTTCTCCCAATTTTACAACCCTGCAGTTTCCCTCTAGCAGCCATGCAGTTTTTTTTTTTTTTTTTTTGCGGTACGCGGGCCTCTCACTGTTGTGGCCTCTCCCTTTGCGGAGCACAGGCTCCGGACGCGCAGGCTCAGCGGCCACGGCTCACGGGCCCAGCCGCTCCGCGGCACGTGGGGTCCTCCCGGGC
>NC_041230.1:54654056-54661595 GCF_002837175.3 Physeter macrocephalus | reverse complement strand
GCGTCGGCAGGCGGACTCTCAACCACTGCGCCACCAGGGAAGCCCAGCCATGCAGTTTTAGAACTAAATGGGGTCGTACCCTTTGCTGCCTGAAAGCCCCGTGCCACGGTCGTTTCTCTGAGAAGGAATCCCAGCCCTGGTCCGGGACCACCCTCCGAGTCTGGCTCTGGCCCCGGTGGCCGTCTTGCTGGGCCCGGGCCGTCCGCTCAGCTGCTCTCCCTGGCGCGCGGGTCTCCCGAGCACCCCCGCCACCGCCCACGTCAGCACTTGCCCTCCTTCGTGGGCGTGTCTGCGGCCGCCTGCCCCCCCAAGAAGGTCCTTCGTGGGCGTGTCTGCGGCCGCCTGCCCCCCCAAGAAGGTCCTTTGTGGACGTGTCTGCGGCCGCCTGCACCCCCAAGAAGGTCCTTCGTGGACGTGTCTGCGGCCGCCTGCACCCCCAAGAAGCCTGCCACCGCCCTTGGAGTGGTGGCGCCCTCGGGGCGGGCAGCTGTCCCCACCTCGGTGACCCCAGTGCCTTGACCGCTTGGTTCGGTGTGGATGTTGAACAAGGATTTGAGGAACGAGCGAATCTCGTTGGTTCTCAGACCCTCCGCTGCTTGTGGGGAGGAGTGAGTGACAAACGGGGTCCCTTCACTCCAGCTCTCCTCACTGGCGGCTCTGCCCCAGGGGACACTGGGCCACGTCCTTCACAACTGGGAGGTGGGGATGGTACCAGAGTCTAGTGGGCAAGGGCAGGGCTGCTGCTGGGCACCCACGGTGCATGTGTCCAAGACTCCACCCCCGCCCCGCGTGGCCTCTCCAGGTGGTGGTCTAGAAGGGCCCTCAGGACCCCGCGGAGCGTGTGCCAGAGGCGCCGTGGTGAGAAGCCCGCTCTGCTGCGGAGCCTCCGGGAAGGCTGTGGGCCCGCCTCCCCGTCAGCATCTGGGAGCTCACCACGTAGCCCCTGCACCCTGACTGCGCCCTGGAGCCCCTCCTGGAAGCCCACGGCCAGGCCCCCGTGTGCACCCCCGGGGCACACGCCCTCCTCTGCTCAGTTGGCAGTGGTGACTGGTCTTTGCACATCCTGAGCTGGGCACCGCCTGCAGCTCTGAGCCGGGGGTGGGGGGCGGGCAGGCAGTGGGTTACTCACTGTTGACAACTGCAGTCGCGAGGATGGACGCCATGCCCGCCTGCTGGGGCAGGAGCTGGATGTCGGCGGCGGGGGAGGGCGCCAGGCCCTCGGGCTCCGCCGGCTCCTTCTTCACAGGCTGGCTGGGGGCACCGTGGGGCTCAGCCGCGAGGAGCACGCTCAGCCGTCCGCCCGCGGCCACCGGCCTGGTGAGCCTGCACCAGAGGGCGCCATCTGCGGGGGAGGGGGTCTGTGACGGGGCGCCGGCAGCCCAGGCCACCACGGCCGCGCCTCTGCAAAGACCCCTGCCCCTCTTACCCTCCTGATGCCCTCCGCGCCGCCCCAGCTTAGGCACGGGGTTCCGAAGCCGGCGTGGGGGCCGGGGAGAGGCCACACCCGGGTTCGCAGCTGTGGCCGCCTGGTTTCCGGGGCGCGCCCGCCTCCTCAGGGCGACCAGGTGTTGCCTGCTCTTTGGGCCTCCCTGCCTGTGCCCGTCGGAGCGGGAGGGCCCTCTTCCGGGAGAGGGGAGCAGAGCGGCCGGGTGGGCCTGGGAGCCGCTCACCCGCGCCCTAGAAAGGCCTCCCAGCTCCTCGCGACTCAGCCAGCGCGGCCGTTGCCACGGTGGCCTGCGGGGGGCAGCCTTGGCCAACAGGACCCGGGCTGAGCTGCCCGCAGGTCCGGCCACCTCCAGCGTCCGGCGCAGAGGCGCAGGCCCCACGGGACCAGGCCACCTGGCTAGCATCAGCACGGCAGGGACCCTTGTCCTGCCTGGGCAGATGAACTCTGTTGACCAGGTGAGCAGGGCGGGCAGGCCAGGCACTGCTAACTGGGCCACATCCCCGCCAGGTGTAGGAACCCCCAGCTGGGCACCTGCTGCCAACCTGGGCCCTCCCGTGCTTTCCAGCTGCTCTCTGGGTCATTAGAGCACCCCAAAGCGGGGAGGGTGGGCCGGGGTCCTCTCCCCCTACAGACGGGGGGACAGGCACACGGGTGCTGTGCTAGCCAGGTCCTCGGGGTCAACGGCAGGGCAGATGGAACGCTCAGGTCCCCGGACGCTGACCTCAGCTCCTGCTCTGACCCCTGCTGTGCCCTGGAGGCCCCCAGGTGGGGAGGGGCCGGGGGGTGTTGGAGCAGCAGCCCAGCTTGCCCCTGCCCACCTCCAGTGGCTCTGTCCTGAAACAAGGCTGCCCACAGGACATTTAGTCCAGTGTGCTCAGGAGGTGATGGTGACACCCCCAGAACACTCTACCAAAGCGGAGCCCCCCGCCCCCCCAGAAGGACGATTTCCCATGGCCACGCTGTGGTGGATGGCTCTTGCTTGGCTATAGAAGTTGTCGCGTGTGTATCCCCACATCCTCCCCGGGACCTGAGCTGCCTCATCTGTAAAGGAGCGGGGGGGGGGTCCCCCGCCCTCCCAGGGCCACTCCTGGAAGGTGCACGGATGCAGGAGGGGCGTGGAGCTTTCCCCGGCTTCACAAAACAGAGGCCCCAGAAGGTGAGGGGACCTGTCCCAGGCCCCGCAACTGGGTTTGGACATAGCCCTCCTGACCACGCCTGGACGGAGCCAGGCCGCACAGGGCCCTGGTCCAGCGGACACCCCCAGGTGGGCCCGCCGGGCCCTGCCAGACCCCACTGCCCTTGTGGTCTCCCAGAGGCCCCGAGGGCAGTCCTGGCCTGAGCCTGCTCTCCCCGACCCCCGGGGCCGACACCTGTCCAGCCCTAGGCGAGCATTAACGGGGGCGCTGGGCGTGTGGTGGCAGCGGTGGCCAGCCCCTCGGCCCGGCCCAAACAGGCTGGTTTCCCTTTAAGGGCCGGCCCAGGGGGAGCCGTGACCCCCACCCTCCGGAAGGCAGTGACGGAAGCGCCAGGATACCAACCCTTCCTGTAGATCTCCGAGTTGGCTTCGGCCTCGGTCAGGGCCCGGGGCAGCATCCTCAGCCAGCAGGCCTCGTCCTCCAGCAGCAGAGTCGGGGCCGGGCTCTGGGGGCGGGGAGGGGGGTCAGCAAGGACTCGGTCATGCCCTCGGACACAGTCAGCAGGAGAGAGGCTGGCCGGGGTGGCGGGGGGCTCCCTGTGAGGGATGCCCGAGAGTCCACCCCTTGGGCGCTCTGTCCAGGCTGCGCGGGTCCTCGCCAAGCACTGTGCTGGCGACACGCGTGCAGCAGGGAGCCAGCGCCTGCCACGGGGCAGGCGCTGGTTTCCCTTGGAAACTGAGGCCCAGAGAGGTGGAGCAACTTGCCTAAGGGCACACAGCCAGTGAGTGGCAGAGCCAGAAGGCATACCCGGACCTCCGTTCTTGCTGCCCCCTCCCCGGTGTGGCTCTGGACCGGGCACAGGCTCCTCCCACACAGGCCCCCAGAGACCTGCAGAGTGAGCTGTGGGACTGGCTGCACAGCACGCAGGCCCACCTTTGTCCAGTCCATCCCGGGGCCGGTAGACGTCTCGTCCCCCCACCGAGGCTGGCTCAGCACCTGGCCTCCCTGCGGCTCGCAGACCGTGGTCAGCCCCTCGCCCAGCCACGCTCTCTCCGGCGGCCTGGTGTGCGAGCCGGGCCTCTGCAGCGCCCCGAGCGGAAGAGCGCTCTGAGCTCAGTTCTTACCCGGCGTTGCCAGCGGCCCCCAGAGGGGGTGGCCTGATTTCCGGCGCCCTCCCCCACCCTCCCCGGGCAGCACTGCAAACATACGTCCCCTGTCCCAACATGGCCTGCTTCTGGGAGGGGGCTGGCCCTTGCCACACGGAGGCGATGAGGTAGAGACCCTGGCCCTGCCTGGCCGCAGAAAGTTAGGGTGATGACCAATGCCGCCCCTCAGGCCGCAGCCCCAGGGCTAGATGGGCTCTGGACGGCTCCTCTCCTGCGGGGGGTCCCCAAGCTCCGCCACTGGGCGCTGTGTGGAAAGGCACAGCCCATTCGTGTCTGAGTATTTTCTGTTTTATGCAAATAAAAGCTTTCTAGTCAAACTGTGTATCGGAACCTCTAACTGAAGGACCAGTGTCACCTGCCGTCACCTGGATGCGGGCACCTGGCCAGGAAGCTACCGTGATGGGATGGCTGGAGCAAGTGACACATGGGAGGTCCCCTGATGTGTTCTGGGCACCTCCCCGCCTGGTCCAAGACCACGGCTCTACTGGGCTTTGCCTGCAGGGACCACGTGGGCTCCAGAGCTGGGCATTGGGTCCAGTCCAGGCTCCCTGACTGTGCCCAAGAGCCAGCACCGTGCCCGCCCTCCCCGGGCCCAGCACCTGTGCAAACGGCAGTGCCCCGAGCCCGCGGGCTCCCTCGACCGTCCTGTGCTGCCACCGGCTCTGGGGGTGGGTCCCATCCCTCTTTGACTCAGTCTCCCGGGGCACTGGGAAGTCGAAGCCTGTGTGAAGCCCTCCTTCCACGTGACAGACACGCGACAAATGCGAGTCGCGCCACCCTTGCTTCTCCATTCCCTTTGGCCAGCAGGGCACAGGGGGCAGAGGCTGTGCCTTCGGGCCTAGGAGGCTGATGTCCACTGGGGCGGCAGGCCGGCAACCGCCAGGGATCAACTGGGGGCCAGTGTCTCCACCAAGGAGCGTGCTTTAACGGACAGCTGCAGAGCTGGGGGTCCCCATCACCCAAGCTGGGGACAGGCTGGGGGGCCAAAGCGGAAACGGGGTTGCTGGCACAGCAGCGACTGGCCGGCGGCTCCCACGTCCCAGCTGTCCTGACCTGGGCCAGCAGAGAGGCGGAGGCCAGGGTCTCCGAGTCTCTAATGAATATTAATGAGTGGAGGAGGAGGGAGAAAAAAATTAATCTTCCTGATCCTCCGATGGGTCTGCGGTAACGATATGGAATCTAATTATTCGTCCCAATATTTCTAAACCCTCAAACTGAGACTGACAGCCTCCCGGTCGGTTTAATGCTTATCACTCCCGGGAGCGGCGTGTTCGCGGCATGATAAAAGCGCCCGCGCGCAGCTCTGCTGACGCTGCAGAAGCCCTGAATTTTCCGCGTCCGTCCGAGCGGAGGGGAGAGGGCAGCGCCGTGTTCCCGGCTCTGTGCCTCCTGCTGGGAGCGGCCCCCCGCCCGGTGGCTGCCCTGGGCGGGCTGGGTGCCTGTGAGGGCGGGTGAGGGGCAGGGGACGGGTCGTGGGGACCTGGGGGGCCTTGCCTCCTGCACCCCGCGCCCGACCCGCGGGAGGGAGAGGGGCCAGGAGATCCAGGCTGAACGACCACCAGGCCCTTCACCCTCGTTCCCCCAGCCCTGAGGGAACACTCTGGGGGGCCCCGGCCCCCACTTAAATGGGGCAGGCTGAGCCCACCATCACCAGCCTCCCTGCCTGCGCATGGACCCTGGGGGTGCAGGGCCGGCGCCCCACGGCTCCGGGGGGAGGAGCACGGCCCTGCCCACTCTGCCCCGTCCCTGCGGGGGGGCAACGCGCACTGTCCCGGGCAGCTGGACCCTGCCGTGCGCTAGGGCTACAGCTCGCCCCCTGCCCCATTGTTTATTTTCTCCCCCAACCCCCAATTCCAAGCAGCCCTGGAACAGAAGCCCTTTTCTCTGGCGGTTGAAGGCACCGGGCCGAGGCAGGCTCCCTTCCTGGCCCTGCCCGTGGGCAGCGGGGCGCGAGCCTCAAACGATCAGAGACGCGTGTGCTGCCGGACACCCCCCTCCGCCGGCGCCCCAGGCTCACCGCTGGGTCTGGGTCTGGGTCCAGCTCGTCCCAGACAGGCCGGGTGCGGCGTCTGCAAGAAGCTTGGCTCCCACCCTGCCTTAGCCCCTGGGGGTCGCCTTGTCCCTCCCTCCTGACTCCAGGCCGCCCCACCCAGCCCCGGGACAGCGGGCGGCCACTTTAAATTCTCTGGGCGCATCTGAGAACCCTCCTTGTTCCCCCAACAAAGAGGTCAGTGTCTGGGTTCTGTGCCCGCTGATAACCATCAGAAACCCTATCTCTACCGCATCCGCTGTGACAGCCGTATCTGAGGCTGTTCCCAAAGTTGCCGTGCAGCGCATGAAGTAGCGTCGAGGGGAGGTGGGGGCCTGCAGAAAGCCTCCCCAGGGCACTGCGGGCAGGTTCGCGGGAGGTCGGGGCTGGGGCAGGCCTGGGCTGGGCGCTGACCGGGGCCTGCACCATCTCTCTCTTTCAGCGTGTTCCGAGAAGCCCCCGCCTGCGTTCCACTCACCATCGCCAGAGGCAATGGCTTTCCGCCCTCGGCCCCAGACGTTTCGTGAGGCAAGAGAAGCATGACACGGGTGGCTCAAGGCGTGGCCCCATCTGGCAAAGACAGACCCAGAATGCACCATGCCTGGGCTGAGCATCTTCCCTTGGGAATTACTCCCTATCACGGCGAGAGGGAGAGGGGCCTCGCCAGGAGGGCACCGGGCTCTTGCACTGCAGCCCCATCACCCCCTGGCCTGGGATCGTCCTGCTGTGAGTTTGGCTCTGCCAGGCAATGGCCGCTGACAACAGCCTTTGGAGGGCCGCTCAGAGCCCATCTGCGTGGGGTCAGCTGGTGGCTGGGACTGGATGGTCCCACGTCAGCCTCACAGGCAGGGGGGCTTGCTGCTCTGACCCGCTGCCCTGCTTGCCATCCATGGGGTACCTCCCAGCTCTCACTGATGTCACAGTGGCCTCGTGGCTAAAGTGGGTGAGCCATGGGAAGACAACTGGACAGATGGATGGGTCGAGTGAGTGCGGGCCCATTTGTTCATTCATTCATCCATCCATCCACCCATCCTTCCAACATCTAGCTGTCCATTCACCATCTACTCATCCATCTATCTTCTACCTATTCATCCACCATCCATTAATCCATCAACACATCCACTGACGCACCTATCTATCCACCATCCACCTATCCATCCACCTTCTACCCATCAATCCACTATACACCCGTTCATTCACCTTTTACCTGTCCATCCATCCATCCATCCAACCATCTATCCACCATCTACCCGTCCATCCACCATTCTTTATCCGTGCACACATCCACTCACCCACCTGTCCACCCACCATCCATCCACCTTCTGACCATCCATCTAGCATTCAACCTTCCATCTACCATCTACCTGTCCGTCCATCCATCCACCCAACTATCCACCTACTACTCGGCCATCTACCGTCCACCCGTCCACCCGCCATCCGCCTGTCCATCTATCACCCATGTATCCACTATCTACCTGTCCATCTATCATCCATTTATCCATCCACACATCCACTCACCCACCCACCCATCCGCCTCCTACCATCCACACGGCAATCCACTCTCCATTTATCCATCCACACATCCTCTCACCCACCCATCCATCCGCCTCCTACCATCCACACGGCAATCCACTCTCCACTTATCCATCCACACGTCCTCTCACCCACCCATCCATCCTCCTCCTACCATCCACAGGGCAATCCACTCTCCACTTATCCATCCACACCTCCTCTCACCCACCCATCCATCCGCCTCCTACC
>NC_041230.1:54624840-54644031 GCF_002837175.3 Physeter macrocephalus | reverse complement strand
CCATCCACACGGCAATCCACTCTCCACTTATCCATCCACACGTCCTCTCACCCACCCATCCATCCTCCTCCTACCATCCACACGGCAATCCACTCTCCATTTATCCATCCACACATCCTCTCACCCACCCATCCATCCTCCTCCTACCATCCACACGGCAATCCACTCTCCATCTATCCATCCACACATCCTCTCACCCACCCATCCACATCCACCCATCCATCCACCATCCATCCGTTTATTCATCCACACATCCACTAACCCACCCATCCACCCGTCCATCCACCTCTGCCCATCGTTCTACCTTCCACCCATCAGTATACCTTCTACCTGTCCATCCACCATCCCCCCTCCACCCACCATACACCCATCTATCCACCATCCACATGTTCATTCACTTGTCCATCCACCAACTATCCATCCATCCACCATCAATTTATCCATCCAGTATCCACTCACCCTCCCATCCATCCACTGTCTACCTGTTTACCCACCTTCTACCCATCCATCCAACATCCACTCATCTGTCCACCATCTACCTGTCCATCCACCATCCATTTATCCATCCAATATCCACTCACCACCCCGTCCATCCACCATGCACCCATGCATCCACCATCTGCCTGTCCAACGACCTTCTAGCCATCCACCCACCATCCACACGTCCTACACCATCTACCAGTCTATCCACTATCCATTTATCCATCCAGTATCCACTCACCCACCAATCCATCCACCATCCACCCTTCCAACCACCCTCTACCCATCTATCCACCATGCATTTATCCATCCACACATCCACTCACCCATCTGTCCATCCACCTGTCCATCTACCCATCCATCCACCATCCATGTATCCATCCACACATCCACTCACCCACCCATCCACTCACCACGCATCCATCCACTTTCTCCGTCTGTTCACCATTTATCCATCCATCCACCCGTCCATGCACCATCTACTTGTCCATCCATCCATCTATCCACCATCTATCCATCCATCCACCAACCATTTTTCCATCCAACATCTACTCACTCACCCCTCCAACAACCATCTACCCGTCATCCACCACACCTGTCCATCCACATACACCCTTCCAACCACCCTCTACCCGTCCATCCACCATCCATTATCCATTCAATATGCACTCAACCGATCCTCCACAACCATCCATCTGTCCATCTACCATCCCCTGCAATCCACCTTCCACCCGTCCATTTACCATCCATCCATCCACCCATCTATCCACCATTCACCCATCCATCCACCTTCTAATTGGCCATCCACCCTTCCATCCACCGTCCACATGTCCATCCACCATCTTCCTCTCCATCCATTTTCTCCCCATCCATCTACCGTCCACTCATCCATCCACCATCCTTCTTTTACCCGTCCATATACCATCCCTCCTCCATCAACCATTCACCTGTCCATCCACCATCCAGCCATCCATGCACATTCTACCCCTCCATCTAGCATTCAGCCTTCCATTTACCATCTACCTGTGCATGCCTCCATCTACCCGTCCATCCATGCATCTACCCATCCACTGGCTACTCGTCCATCTACTGTCCACCCATCCATCTGCCATTTATCTGTCCATCCACCATCCATTTATCCATTCAATATCCACTCAACTGCTCCTCCACAACCATCCACCCATCCACCATCCACCTTCTCCCCATCCATCCACCATCCACCTGTCCATCCACCTTCTACCGGTCTATCTGCCATCCATTTATCCATCCACACCTCCACTCACCCACCCATCCATCCACCATGCACCCTTCCATCCACCTTGTACCCACCATCCACCAATCCATCCACACATCCAATCACCCACCCATGCAGCTACCTTCTCCCCTGTCCATCCACCATCCACCTGGCCATCCAACTTCTACTCATCCATCCACTATCCCCTGCAATCCACCATCCACCCATCCATCCGTCCACCCATGTATCCACCATTCACCTATCCTTCCACCTTCGAATTGTCCATTCACCATCCACACTCCCATCAACCATCCACCCACCCATCCACCTTCTACTCATCCATCCGCCATCTACCTGTCCCCACCCATTCAACATCTACCTGTCCATATATCCATCCACTCATCCATCCACCTTCTACCCATCTATCCACCATCTACCTGTCCACACATCCATCTACGATCTACCTGTCCACACATCCATCTACGCATCTATCCACCATTCTTTATCCTTGCACATATCCACTCACCCGCCTGTCTACCCACCATCCAGCCATCCACCCACCTTCTGACCATCCATCTAGCATTCAATCTTCCATCTACCTGTCCATCCATCCATCCACCCAACTATCCAACTGTGCTACTCGACCATCCACATCCACCCAGCCATCCACCATCCATCCGTTTATTCATCCACACATCCACTAACCCACCCATCCACCCGTCCATCCATCTCTGCCCATCGTTCTGCCTTCCACCCGTCAGTCCACCGTCTACCTGTCCATCCATCCTCCCATTCATCCACTCACCAACCCATCCATCCACCTTCTACCCATCCATTCATCATTCCCCCTGCCATCCACCCATGTATCCACCTTCTACCTGTCCATCCACCATTCAGTACCTGCTACTCGTCCATCTACCATCGACCCATCCATCCACCATCTATGTGTCCATCCACCATGCACCTGCTACTCGTTCATCTATCATCCACCCATCCATCCACCATCAACATATCCACCATTTATCCATCCGTCCATGCACCATCTACCTGTCCATCCACCAACCATTTTTCCATCCAATATCTACTCACTCACCCCTCCAACAACCATCTACCCGTCATCCATCACACCCTTCCAACCACCTTCTACCTGTCCATCCACCATCCATTATCCATTCAATATCCACTCAACTGATCCTTCACAACCATCCACTTGTCCATCTACCATCCACCGTCCATCCACTATCCCCTGCAATCCACCTTCCACCCATCCATCTACCATTCACCCATCCATCCACCTTCTCACCTTGTACCCACCATCCACCAATCCATCCACACATCCAATCACCCACCCATGCAGCCACCTTCTCCCCTGCAATCCACCATCCACCCATCTATCCGCCATTCACCCATCCTTCCACCTTCTAATTGTCCATCCACCGTCCACACTTCCATCAACCATCCACCTAACCATCCACCTTCTACTCATCCATCCATCCACCTGTCCCAACCCACCCATCCAACATCTACCTGTATATATATCCATCCATCTTCTACCCATCTATCCACCATCTACCTGTCCACACATTCATCTACCACCTACCTGTCCATCTATCCATCCACCCATCTATCCTCCATCTACATGTCCATCTACCATTCACCCATCCATCCATCTTCCACTGATCCATCCACCTTATACCCATCTATCTACCATCTTCCCGTCCACACATCCATCTACCCGTCCACCCACCATTCACCCATCCATCCACCGTCCATCTGTCCATCAACCATCACTCATGTATCCACCATCTTCTCGTCCAACCACCATCCATTTAACCATCCACACATCCACTAACCAACCTATCCATCCACCATCCACTCATCCATTCACCTCCATTTATCCATCCACACATCCACACACCCACCATCGATCCACAATTCACCAATTCATCCACCATCCACCCACCTTTACCTGTCCATCTACCATCACCCATCCATCTTCCATCTACCTGTCTATCCATCCATCCATCCATCCATCCCTCCACCATCTACCCCTCCACATACAATCCATTTATCCATCTACACATCCACCCACCACCCATCCATCCATCTTGAACATTTCTTCTGCATCTGAGTATAAGTTTTAGAACTGCTGCACCTCCAAGCCCTGGGTTTCTATGGTGGAACCACAGCTGGATCCTGGGGGACCTTGAGGTCCCACAGCAAGTTGGTGCCAGAACCAATTCTCGACTCCTGGCAGGCTCTGCGTGCTGTGTCCTTTCTGGGGTACCACCCCCAACGTCCAGTGTGTGCGGGGACTGTGAGGGGAGACTCCTTGCCTCCCCTCTGGCCTGCAAGCAGCCTGGGCCTGAGGAGACCAGTGGGAAAGGGTTGCCACACCCCAGCGTCGCCCCTCTCCCACTTCCCTCTCCAAACAGGGAAGACAAACTGCCTGGCGGGTGACAGGACCATCAGGGGCGGGAGGTACACGGGGGAGGGAACGGGGCCCATCAGCTGAGCTCGATAAGGGGCCTGCTGAAATGTTAGCGAAAATATTTAGACAATAAATGAAGTATCGGAAAGGCACGCATATCTTTAAGAAATCAATCATCTTGTACGTGTGTCTGGACGCTCGGCGCCAAGGCGGAGATAGCGCCTGCTGGGGAGATAAGGGTTAATCAAGGATTTAATTCTGCAGGAGATAAAGCTGCAGGGAAGAGCAGGCAGCTCCTTCCTCCCTGGGCCCCTCTGCAGAGCCTCAGAGGCCGGCTTCTCTGGCGCGCTCCCTGGATTATCTCTCTGCCTGGAGAGGGTTTCCAACCTCACGCCAAGTCTCCCCAGGCTGACCTGCGCCCTGGGCCCAAGGAGGACAAAACCCCCGGAGAGGAGGCTGCAGGCGGGAGGGGAGAGCCTGGGGGTGGGGGTGCAGTGGGGATCCCAGGGCTGGTGCGGGCATCTCCAGCCCCCCATCCCCGTCCTGCAGGGGTCTCTGTGGTTAGGAAAATGGTGATTTCCCCTCTGCTATTTTGGTCCTGGTGACTCTGGCAAGTTACCTAACCTCTTGGAGCCTCAGTTTCCTCATCTGGGAAATGGGAACAGCAGTACCCGCCTGATGGGGGGTGGAGAAAACGAGGGGCCGAGTATAAGGATGGGCGCACAGCAGCGTGTCTGGAACACGCACCTGTCCATCTTGGAAGGGGTTGACTGTCCCCAAGGAGGGAGCAGAGGAGAGAGGCGCAGGCCCTGCACAGGACACACTGAGCTTCCCAGTCCTCAGCCATCCCGCCTTTGTCCCATCACTGCTTACGGCTATTCTCTGAGAGTTCAGGCATGAGAGTCACGGGGCTCCTATTAACTCCCCCCAGCGGCCTACCCTCTCTCTCAAGAATCAACTGCTGGCTTGTACACCTCCAGTGACGGGGAGCTCACTGCCTGTAGGGACTGCTGTAAATACCACAGCCTTGGTCACACAGTGGAGCCAAAATGTGGCTCCTTCCAAGGAGCTGAAATGCACACGGGAGCTCCCACCGCCTCCTCCCTGCTGGGGCCACGGGGCAAGAGGGTCATTCCTCCCGCAGGGCTGCCGGCCACGCCGCCTGCCGAACCACGCCCTGTGGTAAGCACCACGTGTGGATCACTGCGTTTAACCCAACTGGCTGCCCTGGGAGGCCACCACGTCACAGAGGAGCTGCTGCTCTGCCCACCCTCTGCTCTGCGGGGAGGTTGCAGGGTCTGCAGGCTCGGGCCCTGTGTCCCCCCTGGGGTCCCAAAGGCTGAGGAGACAGAAGCTCAGAGAGGTGGGGGCCGGCCTGGGGGCACACGGCAAAATGGCCACAGGGTAGGAGACCCCAGGACCTGGACCCTGTGCCATGGGGATGGCCTGGCCTTGCAAGTGGGGGCCCTCGGTCCTGGGCCGCCTCCCACCCGCCTCGCTGAGCGGCCTGGGTGAGCAGCGCCCCTCTGAACCTGGCCACTCGGCTGGGACAGGCGGCGTGGGCAGCCCAGGGGCCTCAGCTGAGACGCCTCCAACCTCGCGAGGCCCGGGCCCGGCTCAGGTTCTGAGGTAGCGTGACCCACGGCCCAGGCTTCGCCGCACACGGGAGTGGGTGGGGGCTGGGAGCAGCGGTCCAAGGGTTGCAGCCGGGGATCCTGCCCACGGCTCTCTAGCAGCCCTGCGGCAGGCCGAGTTCCCGGGGCCCTGGTTTCCTTGGCAGAGCGACGGGGGCTCTGCCGGCTTGGAGCCGGTCAGAGCTGTTAAGGCAGCATTTGGCCTCCAGGTGCAGGGCTGGGGGGGAACCCCCCCCACAGCCCCGCCACTACCACTGAAGGCCCATCAGAGGCCCACGAGGCCCAGCATTACAGGGCACCTGCCAGCAGTGTGTACCCTGGATCCAGCCACACCTGCAGGCCACATTAGGAATCAGAAAGGCCCAGGCCATGGCTGTGCCTGCACATTTGGGGCACCTGAGCCTGGGCTTGAGGGGACCAAGCCGGGTGCTGCCCGGCCTCCCAGGCAAGCGTCACCATGGCTAGGAGGTGCTTCTGGAACTCTCGTCAAGCACAGGCCCCTCCTGGTTCCCACCACACCGTATGTGCCCATTCTACCGGCCCACACTTGCTTGCTTCCCATACATCAACGCCCTTTCTTGACCGAAACGTATTTTAAAATGAGCATTTGTACCCTTGGCGAGAAGACGCCACACCGACTTGCCGAAAACTGAGAGCAGCCCAGCAGCAGCCCTGAGACAAGTGACAGCCCAGAGGTCATTAGCACGTGCTAGAGACACTCAGGCAGCGCCCTCTCCCTGTCATCCGGGGGCCCACAGGCACGGAAACGCAACGAATATCTCACCCTTGGTTGCAGCTGCCCCAAAGTATCCAGAAAACCACCTCGCTTACCACGAGGGGTGGCCCCACCTGTGAAGCCCAGTGCCGGGGGGCAGTGCCTGCCTGCTTCCACAGCCACAGGCCACAGGCCAGGCCCGGTCCCACCACTTGGTTCCTTATTGCTTCCTTCCCTTGAAAGCCCTTCTCTTTCTCTGCCTCGCCAACTTCTACTCATTCATTAAGTGCCTGCTGAAAGAACCCCACCTCCAGGCAGCCCTCCCTGTGCTCCCAGGCAGTTAACTCCTCCCTGCCCCCAACACCTCATGGCTGCATCTCCTGACGCGTTTCACGTGGAGTGGCAGGTGCTCCTGCACGGGAGTCTAGCCCAGGCCTGGCTCAGGGGGCTGAAGGGGCCTGTGCCCTGGGCCAGACACTGTCCTGGCCACTGCGGCCGGGATCAGGGCTCCTTACCGGTTCCGCCTGCCCGGGGGACGAGGTTCTGGTCTGGATGCTCCCGCGGAATGGGCCCCAGGACAGGCCCTCAGCGAGGCTGCACCGAGCCCGCACGCACCTCTGTCCGTCCTGCAGCAGCAGCTTCAGCTCGTCTGCGGGGAGAGATGTCAGAGGTGTGAGGAGGTCCAGGTCCCAGGTCCAGTCCGTCCTGCGGCACCCGCCCCCCCAGGAGCAGTTGGGGGGCTGAGGGCAGAAGTGGGAGGGTGGCCCTGGCCCAGGTGACGGGGATGGTGGCTGGTGCCGGGTCCTGGGGGGCCCCAGCAGTGAGACCTGTTCTGGGGGATGGCAGGCTGCAGAGACAGGACAGCGGGGCGCCTGCAGCTGCATCTGAGCAGGTGGGCGTACCGCTCGGTGGGACCTGGGCTGCCGCGTTGGGACGCGTGTGCCTCGCACAGCCTAGGACGCACACACGGAGCCGGGTCACCCCTACTGCCTCACATGGGGGCGGGCACAGAGTGGAGGAGGGGGACGCCGATGAGACCGCCTCCCGTCCCCTCCACACGGTCCTCCCAGCCCCTTCCCATCAGCTTGAGCCCCAGAATCCGCAGAGCACGCCTGTGTGGGCAGCTGTGAAATGCTGGGCCTTGGCTCCCGACTCTGAGACGGGGACCCCGCACCTCCCACCCGCTGTGGTTGGGGTGGGGACTGAGCAAGTCAGTCCTCTTAGCATCTCAGCACAGGGCCCGGCGGGGGGCCAGGCCTGGAGCCAAGCGTTCCTCCCCTCCCCCACCCACCGCCGGCCGAGGCCCTCGGCACAGCCGGGCTGCGCTCGGGTAGCGCCAGCATCACTCCCTGCAGGGCCCCCGCCTGCCCTCTGGAAAGGTCTGGACCCAACTCCTGCCGAGGCCCTTGGTCGGCGGCTGCCTGTCCGAGCGGCCTGTCACCTGGCTGAGGGCCTAGGGCTCTCGGGCCGCGGCCACCTGTGCCGTGATCAGGGCCAAGCCCCCGGACTCTGCCAGCTTGCGCGGCCCGGGCTGTGGCTCCTGTGTCAGCTAGGGGAGTGGCATCTGCGGCCGGCCACCGGCAGGATTCGGTTCCGTTGACGTGGACAGACCGGCCTCTGCCAGGAGCCCCGCCACAGTCCTTCTCGCGGGGAGGGAGCTCGGGGTCGCACAGGGTCTGCAGGTGGGCTCCCAGGTTCAGCCCGGCCTCAGCGCACCACCCACGTGACCTTGTGGGGTGGGCTGGATGGTGGCCCGCGACCTGGCAATGTTCCCTTATTTGGCAAAAGGGTCTTTGCAGATGTGACTGAGATCGGATCTCAAGGTGAGCCCATCGGATTATCCGGTAGGCCCTACAGCCAACGACAAATGTCCTCATAAGAGACACACAGAAAAAAAGAGGCACGGGAAGAAGTCCACGTGAAGACGGGGCGGGGACTGGTGGGATACAGCTGGGGGGACGCTGCATCTGGAGCCTCTGAGGGAATGCGGCCCTGCCCACGCCTTGATTCGGGACTTCTGGCTCCAGAGCTGTGAGAGTAGATTTCTGATGTTTCAAGGCACCAAGGTTGTGTGAATTTGCCCAGGCCGCCCTGGGAGACGCACACCTGGCACGTTACCTGCCATCTCGAGCCTTAAGTGTCCTCACAGCCGAGGGGATGATGGTGGCCATGCCCTCAGAGGGCGGTCTCTCCCCAGGCCACAAGCCCTCTGCCCAGGAAGGCGGGGCCGCCTTGTGCCTCGGGTGCCACCTGGGCTGCCTGGGCCCACAGAGGCCTCACGTGGCCTGGCCTGGGCCCCGAGCAAGCGCTGCTGCATTGGCCCCGCTTCCTGGATCCCCGATCGGGCGGGCTGTGGCCTTAATGGGCCCGATTATCAGATAACTGCCGGCCTAATGGCACAGATAACGTGTAAATACACCGGGAGGCCCGGCTACAATGTTCTAACTGGGTCCTTGTCTTCCCCAGGGCAGATAAGATGGCAGGGGACCAGCACTGGGCCAGGAGGCGGCGCCCTTTATCGGCCCCACGGCGAGGGGGACAGAGGCCGGCCATGTCACTCTGCAGCCCGCCCACAAGGGGCCGTGTCCTCTACCTGTGCACCCAGGATGCCAGGGTCCCAGCCAGGACTCTGCCCGTGGCGCCCCCCCTCCCCTGGGCCTGCAGGGTGCCAGCCGGCATGCGGTCACCCGTTCCTGCCCAAACGGCCCTATGATGTCGGCCCTCTCCTGGTCCCCCCACCCCCCCCAATACGGATGAGGAAACTGAGGCCCCGAGAGGCCACATAGCTGGCGGTGGGATGCCAGGAGCTGAGCCCGGGCCGCCGCTGTCCTGGGTATACCTGGGTCTCTGGGACCCTGCCCGGCTGGCGCCGGGGCGTGGGCGTGTGGGGAGAGGCTGTCGAAAGGCAGGTTTGCTGGGCACTCACTTGTCCATCCCAACGTCTGGCCAGCCATCCGACGGGTCCACGCTCTCCTTGTGAGGCTGGCGGGGAGCCCACCGGGGGCTGAGCTGTGTCCCACCCGCCCCCTCCCAGCCGGCCCCTCAGGACGGAGGGGTCAAGGCGGAACGACCCCATGGCCGGTGCCCGTCCAGACAGCCGGACCTGCGCTAAGCCTCACGGCGTCGGCCCGCGCTTGGCCTTCCAGGGCGGGGAGGCCCACACCCTCTCTGGGCTTCAGTTCTGCTGCCGGGGCCACAGGCGAGCCAGGGACAGGGACCACGACTCCCTCTGTGGCCGTCACAGCGTCCAGGGCCTGTTCCTGGCTCGTCAGGCCTGGGCCCCCGCGGGAGACAGTGCCGTCCACCTGGGGCCGGCGCCCGCCTTCCCGGGGGGAGGGGGAGCGGGGAACTCAGTTCCGTCTTCCCCAGCGCGGGCCAAGTCCCACACAGACTCGGGGACACGGCGGGGTCGGAGGTGGCTGGCCCAGCTCGCTCCGAGGGCCAGAGGGCGCGTGGTGCAGCCCCCAGGCCCCCAGGCTACCCCTGGCTCGCTGCACCCGTGGGGTCCTGAGGCCCCTCTCTCAGAGCCCTGGCCCTAGCTCATCCCCGGTCCTGGTAGCCCCCCGGAGGAAGGGGCAGAGCCAGTGAGCCCCCGCACCCGCCCACGCTGCACCACAGACAAACTGCCGTGGCCCCTAATCGCGCCCCAGGGCTGGCGGCCCCAGCTCCCAGATAACAGCGTGGCTGGTGCTTCCCGTGGCAGCCACTCCATCTCCTGGGTATCACGCACCACCAGAGGGAGGACGGCTCCTGATAAAGGCGGCCGTTCTGCACGACGGGGCAGAACCCACCACTCGGGGCTTGCTGGGGGATGGTCGAGGCCTGGGAAAGGCAGGGAGGCCAGGGATCTGAGGGATGTGGGCTGAGGATCGGGCAGTGGTCGCCACTGCAGGCCCCCTCCCTGGTCCAGGGGACGCCGTCCCTGAGAGGCTGGGCATTAGAAAGGGCACCCCCATGTGGGTGGATGCAGGGCCATAGCAGATGCCTGGCTCCATGATGGGAACATGGCTGGATCTCAGCCCCAGCTCATTCAGTGCCCTTGTGCAGTGCACAACCTGTGCAACTGTCCATGGCGGCCCTGGTGATGTTCAACATCCATCCACTCAGATAACCTATTTCCAGCTCCCAGTTCCTGCCCAACCCCTTGCACAGTCAAGCAGGTGTTAAAGCCCAGTTGGCACCTATCAGAGACCCTCTCCCAACCAGAAATAAAACTGTATCCCAAAGAACGGGGGTCAGGAGAGGCAAGGCCACCTACTCCTCGCAGACTGGGTACCTGGTGAGGGCTCAGTTCAAGGCTGAGAATGAATGAAAGTATGAATGAGTGAGGAAGGGGCTGGGGGCAGGAGATGCTGAGCTGGGGATGGGAGCTGGCTGGGAGCGTGACAGACAGGAAGACACAGCTATTTTTAAACAGCCTCTGAAAGAGCTGGAGGATCTAGACAGTGGTGGTCATGGAAATGGTCAGCTCCCAACCACACTGACAGGAAACTTGGGGCTCAGGGAGGCCCAGGAGTGCCCAAGCCACACTGCGAGCCCGGGCCGGAGGTGGGGCCAGAACCCAGTCTCCGGACTCTCAAAACCCCACGTGGGTACCTGGGGCAGAGCTGAGGGAGGCATGGCCTCTGCCCTCAGGGCTCCCAGGAAACATGGGTGGCGGCAGCTCCAATGGTGGACCAGTCAGGGTGGACTTCCAGGTGGAGATGTCCTCCGTCCCGGCAGCCTCCTGTGACCCAGGTCTCTGTTTCCTCCTCCCAGCTCCAGAGCGCGGCACAGAGGACGCCAGCTCCGGTGAGGTCCTGGCCGAGTCCTCCCTGACCTCTGTACCATGGCCTCCATCCCCAGAGCTGGACAGCAGGGCTGATGCCATTTGCCCTGGGAACTCCCAGTCCTAACACAATTCCTGGCTTCTGTTTATCGAGCCTTAGTCGAGCGCCTGGCATAATTCACAGGGATTCCTCCCAGCCGTGCCGAAATGACTCCCCCCAGCGTCCAGAGGGAGAGACGGAGGCTCAGAGAGGTTAAGCAACTGGCCCAAGGTACACAGCTGGCAGGTAGGATTTGAACCAGAGCCCCAGCATTCTCAGGGCCAGGGCCTTGACACCCTTTTCTGGGTCTTTCTGGTCACAGGCGACAGAGAAGAGGGCGGGGAGAGGCTGCTGCAGGGGAGGTGAGGGGTGGCTGACTCGCCCTGCTCCGCCCTCACTTTCCCCATCCGCAGCCTGGTCGCCTCTGGAGGAGGGGGCAAGCCCCGCGCTGCCGGGGTGGACCTCCCCACGGGGGTCGGGCCATCACTACAGACACAGCGTCGGGACAAAGGCTAATTTATTCTGCCACACAACCCCCCCCCCCACGTTACTTCCACAGCAAATACGCCGCGCTGGCATTCAATTTCACCCCCAAGCACCTGTGAGGATCCAGATGAGGAAATTCAGCCTTTGCATATTTATGTGACTTAAACACCTGTTTGGATCTTAAACCCCTTCGATGGCGGCCCGAGGGGCCAGGGGAAGGAGGCAGGACTGGGCACCGCCGCCCCAGGCCAGGCTCAGGACCCCATCCGGGGGGGAGCCCAGCAGATGGCGGGGCGGCTGCGAGAGTTGAGACAGCCTGTGGGTCGGTGCGGCCGGCCCCACGCCTCCTCTCCGCCGGCGCCCGGCTGTCCCGAGGCCTACGGCCCCGCCAGGGCTGCACGGAGCTGCCCTCAGATTTCGCTCTGCCCCGCGCCCCGGAGCCCTTGGCGCCCTCTTTCAATAACACCCGGAGAGCTCGAGAGACCTGCTCCAGGCTGCGCGGCAAGGGCTGCAATCACCCCACCAGGCCTGAGCTCCTTTCTGACAGAATCTAGGGCTCCAGCCTGGACCATCTGGCTCCGGGGCCCACCAAGCCCAGCCGCCCTAGGCCCCAGGCTCACCGAGCCACGGCCCCGCAGGCGGGCTGGCAGCGCTGACCGGGTAGGCCTGCTGTTTGCAGAAGTATTGGTGAGCTCAGGGAGGCCTCCTGCGCCCTGCCGGCTGGCCCCTCCTTCCGGGGGCCAGGCTCTGTGCTAATGGCCATTGGCCTCCAGGGTACAAAGGCCAGCCTCCTGGCAGCCCCCACCCTGGACAGTGGGCTCTGGGATCGGCGTGTGGGCGCCCACCCTGGGTCACTGCCAGCACCCACTTATCTAATCGGCCTCATCGATCCGCCCCGGCCCCACCCTGCGGCTCCCCGGGGCCAGCTGGCCCTGGCTTTGTCGGGAGTGGCCCTATCTCAGGATCACGCTGTTTGCCTTTGATAAAAGTCACAGAAAAGGGAGAGAAAAAGGAGAGAGGGAGAGAAAACCCCAGGGTTGAGCAGGCCCTACCCCGGCAGGGTTCTAGAAGTCTCCAAGGGCCCGGGCCCAGAGCAGGGCGGGCTGGGAAGCTGTGGGCCCCGAGCGGTTCCACCAACGTGGAACCAGGCCCAGAGAGGGCGATCACCTCACTCAAGGTCACGCAGCAGACCAGGCGGCGGGGTCAGTGGGGGTCTGTGGGGCCGGGCCAGCCACCTCGCCGTCCCCTTGGGCTGCTTACGCATATGCTGGCTCAGCCCCTCCCACTGCAGATGCAGCTCGCCGGGCCCCCCACGGTCTGGAACCGAGGGTGGTGGGCCCTGCCCATGGTCACCAGCTCTCAAGTCCAGCCGTTTTCCTGCCCCCAACTTGACCCTCCCGACTGGGTGGCAGCTGAGGCCCTAGGAAGACAGAGAGATAAGGGGACGGGGTGGAGGTGGTGTCTGTCCTGCAGCTCTCAGCAACAGGGCTGTCCCTGCCCTTCTGGGACTGAGATGCCTGGCGGGGGGAGGGAGCTCCTAGTAACCCAGCTGCCAGGGGATGAGGCCTGACCGCCGTCAGCCCCGAGGCTCCAGGACCTGGGTCAGTACCAGGGCGTGTCCCTTCCTGCCCGTGGCTTCCTCTCGTGTGAAGTGGGGGAAGCGCGTGCCCACCTCCCAGGTCGTTGCAAGGTCACACGACACAACAGGTGCAGGGCCGAAGGGCAGGGCCCGGCAGGGGGCATGCTCACTGACCACGGGAAGTTGGCAGGGGTCCGGCTGGGCTGGGCTGCAGTCCCTGCACAACCCTGGCCAGGCTCCCAGCCCCTCGGGGCCTGGGGGGACCCATCCCCAAAACAGGCGACACCAGTGGCTGCATCTCAGGTGATGGGGCTTCCTGCAGCCCAGGTGCGGTGCCGCGTGACCACCGTGCTCGCCTCCACGGCAAGTGCCGCGGCAGCGGGACACAGCTGCAGCCACCAGCGGCCGCCCGCCTGGGTGTCCCGGCCCCGGTACGCTGTGGCGTTTGCTGCCCATGCGGGGGCGGGGCCCTAATCACGTGGCTACACCGAACAGGGCTCCCGGGCAGGCACAGGAGACCACCTCATGGGTGGCATGGGAGGCGAGAGCCCGACCGCGTGGGGTGGGCACCACTCAAGGCCCGGGGCTGCTCACCCTCCCTTCTGCTCTGTGGTCATGCAGCCTCTGGGCCGGGAGGGGAGGGCTCGTCTGCGTGGATGCCGAGGCCCTGCTCGCGTGTGACCCTCCCGTGATCCGGCGGGCGGGCGCAAATGGGGCCTGGAGAGAAACGGCCAGCGGACAGCAGATTCCCATCAGCTCCTCGGAACACCCCCACTTCTGGGCTCCACCCTGTTGGCCCGTTTCTGATTCCTGTTTACAGATGGGGCAACAAGGCCCCGAGGAGGGGGGACTGGGGACAGGCGAGGAGGGAGACCTGGGCCCTGGGGAGGGCTGTGGGACTGCGCGCGGTGGGCAGCCAGCTGCTCCGCAGGCAGCCCGCACATCCGCCGGAGCTGCGCGGCTTCTCCCGTCTGGGCTGGTTTCCCAGGCCCAGGCCGCGGCGAGACTCCCACCCTCGCTGCTGAGAGGCTTTTCTCTGAGCTGTCCCGCCTTTCAGGGCAGGGAGAAGGCAGACAGGCCCATGCAGCCTGGGGCTCCAGGACCAGGAGACCCAGGGCCATGGGGCACCGGCCTGTCCCCTGGATCAGGCCGCACCTGAATGCCACATCAGGAAACAAAGAGGGGCAGAGCTTGATCCTAACCCTGGGTGTCACCAGTGACCGGGGCGCCTTTGCAAAGACTCAGGCTCCCACCTGTGACTCGTGGGGACAAAGTGTCAAGGGGACATGGTTAAAAAAGCTTGGGGTAAATATGGGTGCGGTCCGTCTCTTCTGCTCTCTTCCAGTTGAGAAAAGCAATCGGAAAGGTCAGGGGGTTGTCTGAGGTCACATGGCCGGCAAGCAGCCCAGGAGAGTGAGGCCCAGAGCCCTCTGTGGCCCCCAAGCCACGACCCCAGCGCAGGCGGTGTGCCCGCACTCACAGCAGATCTGGTACATCAAGGCGCCGGACGCTCCGGACCCCAAGCACGGTCCGGCCCCCATTTCACAGGCGGCAGCGACGGAGCTGAGCGGGGCAGGAAACACTCCCGACACCAGCCCTGCACACAGGCCCGGCCCCGGGACCCCAGCCGCACGGCAGGCAGCACGGCCTAGACGGAAGGAACAAGCTGCCGTGCGCCCCCAGGGAAAACAGGCCGAGGGAACCACGGGCGCACGTGAGCGCCGGCTCAGGAGCAAAGCCACCTGGGCTGCTAATCCTCCAAGCGCTCTCCAGGGCTGGGTGAGGGTTTCCACCAGCCTGGGCGTCCCCACAGAGCCCCTCGGAGGGCCCGGACCCTGGTAGGCGGGACCAGAATTGGGAGAGGAAGTTGGGGGGGCCGGGGAGCTACGAGTTGAGGGCACACGTGAAAACGGGGACTGGCTGTCGCAGGTTAAATACCAGATGTCACGTATGGCCTGGGGTCTCTGGCCTCGCGGGGGAAAGCGGACACCACGGCCGAGCCAGGCTCTGGTTTCCGCAGGGCCACGACCTGCTGGAGCCCAGCGCCGGCTGCCGCCCGCGGACGGCGACCACCTCTCCCTGAGATGCCGCCCCGGCCCGCGCCCGTCCTGCGGCCAAGCTCCCCGCATCGCTGCTGTGTTGTTTATGTTACTGAGGGCCCGGCTCTGGAGCCGTGACCGTGACCAAGATGGATGGATGCCCATTTCCCTGACGGGGAACGTCAGACGAGAGGACGTTCCTGGGAGCTGCCCCCAGCGGCCCCTGGAGGTCCCTGGTCCTTCCACCGCCCGGGGAAGTCTCACGCCTCTCCGCTGGCCCTGGTGCCCTCTGCCGGCACCCAGCCCCCCGAGTGCCGGGCCGGGCAGGCTGTGCAGAGCCAGAGCCTCCCTGGACGGGGCGGCCTTCTCATTCCAGGCCAGAGGTTTTCAAAGGGCCTCGAGCCCAGAACGTCCTTCCTAAGGAGTTGCCCACAGAGCCCGCACTCACAGTGGCCGGTGGCAGGAGCTGGACTGGAGAGGGTTCCAGAGCTCAGACCCGAGAGAGCCTCTCAAGGCCCTCCCTCGGGGTGGGACCCACCTGCCCCCCCCCACACCTGCTGCCTGTCAGCCTCCCCTCTCCTGCCGGGCTCCGCCCGGTGGCTGCGTCACACGGGCAGCCGAGCGTGGGGCGGAGCCGGCAGGCCGCCTAGGTCCCTGGAGCTGACGGCAGAGGGGCCTGGCAGGGCGGCACTGCGGCCGGTCCAACGTGGGCCAGTGGGCGCCAGGCACGGTGCCTGTCACGGGGCCCGGGCTAGGGAGGGCCCCCCGGGGGGCACGCCCTGGCTGGACCTCTGTTCCCGAGTCCCGAGGCCCCTCACGCGTGCGCTGGGGGCGACGCCGTCGGCTGCCGGCCCCTCCCCACCTCTGCCGCTTGCTGCGCCCTGAGCTGCTACCACGTCCAGCAGCGTGGAGTCCACGTGTGTGTTTTACTGACTCCCAGTCTCTCCGCTAGAACGTCAGCCCCTTGCGCCAGGGTCACTGTCAGCTGGCTGTGTCCTAAGAGCGCCTGGGCCCAGCGGACCCCCGCGAGCACCTGAGTCTGGAGGACGGCGGCCGGAGGCGGAAGTGGGGCTGGACGCCCGGGCCCTGAGGCCGACCCACAGGCCTGGGCGAGGCGGCATCAGGTCCCGCTGGGCCGGGCGGGGCCGGTCCTCCCCTCCGCTCTCACCTCCCCTGACCCCGGGATGCACAAGGCCCAGAGCCTCACCTCGGGCTCCAGCTTCCCGTCTGCAAAGAGGTGGCGGGGGGGGGGTGGGGGGGGGTGGGGGGGGTGGGCGAGGAGGAGGACAGGCTGCCCCCTGGGCCTGGGGTCCACCGCGGATCGGCCCCACCAGCCAGCTGGGTAATGGCCGGGCAGGGCGGGTGGCCCCCAGGTTCCGGAGCCCTGGCCCCGCCCCCGGCCCCCGGCCCCCGCCAGCTGGGGCCGTGAACTTCTCCTCCTATCGCTGGCACAGCGCTGGGGATTATTGATTTCTTGACACAGAACAACAGCCTGTCTTTATCGGGCTGAACCCTGGCCCCGGCTAATGGTGGAGCTGGGACTGCCTGGGGATCGCCGGCAGCGCAGCACGGGGCCCAGCCCCACACCAGGTCCCTGACGGCCCCTCCACCATCCCCACCCGGCTCAGAGCCTTGCCCCCCCGTCCCACGGAACCTGAGCACCACGGCTCCCCGGGTGCCTCAAAATGGGAGGCCTCGAGGCCTCTCCAGCCTTCTCAAAAAGCTTAAAAAACAAAAAGCGCCCTGGGTCTCTGGGCCTTAGCCTTCCCACCTGTGAAGTGGGCGGAGGGCCCCACCAGCCCCCGGCCCTTTGGGTCTTGGGAGACCCTGCGGACTGAGAACAGGAATGGGTGGGGGCCCCTGGCTCTCCCCAGCCCAGCCTGGTCATGGAGGGTGGGCTGGAAGCAGGACCGGTGAGATAAGGTAAAGAAAACACCTCCTGTGCAAGTAGCTTATCAGGCTCCTATCAGCCTGGGCCTCCCGGCCCCTGCCCTGTTTTTCCAGGAGCCAACGCCACCGAGGGCCCTTCCTTCCGGTCAGCCTCCAGCTCACCACCTCTCAGCTGGCCCGGCCGGCCCACCCTACTCCCTGTGTCCCGGGGCCCCACCCTCCTGTCCCTCGGAGCCCTGTCTCTCTGCGGCGAATGGGCAGGAGGGGTGGGCACGAGGGCAAGCGAGGGTCTGGGCGGAGGCCGGGTGGTCAACAGGGTAAAGGGAGGGTGCCCCGCCCTGCCGCTGCCAGGACCTCGGCGCTGCCCCCAGCCTCGGGCCAGTCCCGTCCTGCCCCCGCCCAAGGGGCAGCAGCGGGCGCTGAGTTCGGCCAACACCATCGAGAATGTCCTGACACTGCACCACCCCGCAGGACCGGTCCTTTAGGGAATAAGAAGCTCCTTCCAGAGAAGGCGATGGGCTCTGAACTCCTGCGGATCCTTTATGAGCGCCCTGGCTGCTCCGCCCACAAAGGAGGCTGAGCCCGGGGAGGGCTACGGCTTGTTCAAGGTGCCACGGCTCTAACTGGCACACAGGGCCCCTGAGGATGGCCAGCATGAGGCCAGTCCCCGGAAACTGCTAAAGCCCTGCTCGTAAGCCGTGCGTGCTCACTGCAGCGTGTGGAACCAGCACACACCTGCTCTCAGGGCACTGATGACTCAGCCCTCAAATCACTACATGCCCTAAGGGGTGGTTATTCTCGCCCTTCACAGACGAGGAGACCGGGGGTCAGAGGGGACCTGGCCACACAGTGCGATGGGGTGACTGAGTTCAAGCCCAGGCCCCCGACCCCTGGCCAGTCCTCTGTCCTTCTTCCTGCCCCTTCAGGGGGAGACAGGGAGGAATAATGCTTGGGCAGGGACAGCGGCCTGCGAACAGGAGGCCTGGAGGACAGAGCGGGCCCAGGCTGGTCCCCACCCCAGACACAGCTCCCTCCCAGCCAGGAACCCCGAGGGCTCCCCCACCGGGCCCTCGATCGATCGATCGATCGATCGAGCACTGTGCCGCCACAGCCGGGCTGCACCGGGGTCTCTGCCTCGGGACCCGGGGCTCTCTCTCACCCGCCAAGGTGGCTGCTCCTGCCCTCTGAGACCCAGCAAGGTCCCGGGCCTTCAGGGGCCGGGGCGGCAGAATTTTGGCTGAGCTAGCAAGGGCCCAGGAACCGGGGAAGGTGGCGGGCGGCGGTGGGGCTGTACCTACGTCAGCCCCAGGTCTGGGTGCTCGTGGGAAGACGCACGCACAGGCAAAGCGGCACGGGTATCTGCGTGCAATTTGCTTCTTTTAGAGTCATTTCTCCCCTTTCTGGGAGAAATTCTGCCGACCAGAGCAGAAATAAAAAAATAAATGGCTTGCTATCTTCCCCATGGCTGTGATGACTGTCCTCGCCACCCTACGCCTGTCCGCGCTGAGATTATTTTTGGGGGGTAAATTCCTAGAAGCTGAACTGCTGAGTCAAAGCAGGGGCATCTCAGCACCCTGAGGGGCTCGGGCAGCCGGGGGCTGGGGCAGCTCCAGCCTAAGCACCTGGACGTGTGTGAGCGCTCGCGGGGCTGGGGGTGGACGGCCTGGTGCCCACTGCACCCAGCAGCTCCCAGCCCCACAGAGACCACGGGTGGACCTGGGACAGCCGGATGGATGCCAGGGCCATCTGCCCGAGGCACGGGGGCTGGGGCGTGCTGTGGGGGGGGATGGGGCCGAGGAGGGGTGGCCACAGAGGCTCTGCCTGCAGGGGGAGGGGGTGGCCAAGGAGGCAGGACCCCTCCCCCCCAACACACAATAGGCCCCCGATAGCACCGC
>NC_041230.1:54620116-54624710 GCF_002837175.3 Physeter macrocephalus | reverse complement strand
GATGCAGCCGATAGCATCGCTCATTTCAGGCCCCGCTCAGCCCTTTCGGGCAGGATATGACCAGCCCTCAAGCCGATGGCGGCCCCTTTGTCCCATCTCCAGGGACCGATCTTATCGGCTGCATCCACCGCCGCCGTAATGGAAACATGCGGTGAGGAAATAAGAAGTTACGCGCGGAGATAGAGGCCTAATAACAAATAAATAAATAACTGAGGAGCCCAGTGCCGCGTGGGGTGGGGGCTCAGGGGACAGCGTCAGATCAGGGGCCGGGCAGCTCCCGTCCTGGGTCTGGGAGACACTCTCAGCTCGCCCAGCCTCGGTCTCCTCACCTGTCAGGTGCTGTGCCGGGCTGCAGGGAGATCCCGTGACAGACGGAGCCCAGCACCCGGGCCGTGGGGCCCGGACCCCGAGACGCCCCAGCTGCGGCTGCGGGACCCCGCGCGTGCTTGGAGGGGGCCACCGCGTCGCACACGCTGCCGCCCCCCTCCCCCCGCTGCCCTGCCCGTCCGCCCTCGCCGTTCCTCCAGACAGCCTGAATGTCCTGTCCCCGTCCCACAGAAGAGCAGCCCGAGCCCAGAGAGGGGCGCCGGGGCCCCTAGGACCCCAGAGGCAGAGGTGACAGCTAGAAGCCCGGTCTGCCCTGGCGCCAGTGGCGGGGGCCCTGCCAGCCCAGAGTAGCGGGACGGTAACGGGGCTGGTGGGTAACAGGGGCAAGGGTGACCGCACTGGCCCTGGGGACAGCACCAGCAGCAGTGCCCGCCCTGGTCCTGGGAAGAGAACCCGCCCGCACCAGCAACGGCACCGACAAAGGTGACAGAGCAGGGCAGCCGTGACCGCCTGCCGTGAAGGCCAGCCTGTCATCCCGGGTCCCCCAACGTGTGCGTCCGTGGGCCGTCCGCCAGGGAGGCAACGGTGGGGAGGGGAGTGACGTGTCCCAGGCCTCACAGCCGGGCCACGGTGAGTCTGAGCTTGGGCCCAGGAGGACGACTGGGAAGGAAACTTCCAGAAGGGGCGGCCATCTCCAGAGGCTCCCAGGTGGGGCCGGGCAGACCTGCACCCCCTGATGTCTGGGAGGCCCTGGTGGGGCAAAGGCGGACGCTCAGACGCCCAGCCTGGGGGGGCGGCCGGGGCAGGAAGCCGGTGGAGGGCGGAGGAGGAAGCCGGCTCGATTAGCGCCCACGGCCGCAGATAGCCACTCCCGGAAGGCGGTGAGGTCAGCGGGCAGCGCGGGGCAGGAGGCCAGGCATCGGCCCCCAGCCGCCGCCAGGACAGTGGGGACCCGGGCCGCGCTCCCTGCGGGGCAGCCCGCTCCCGCTCAGCCTCGGCCGGCGCGGAGTCCAGGGCCGCCGAGGGGGGCCCGGGAGAACCCCGTGGGGCTGGGCTGGGAGGCGGGACGGTGGGCTCCAGCCCTGCTCAGTTGCCCCGAACCTCTCTGGGCCTAAGTGTCCACGCCTGAAACGCGGTGAGCACGGCACCGGCTGCCACATTTCCGTCGCAGCCTTTTCACGGGTCCCGTGTCCACCCCTGAACCCCTACGGTCCACTCACCATGCAGCCACCAGCCCTCCTGCTGCCCCCAGGTCACCCCCCGTGGTCTCCCCACTGGGCCTTTGCGCTGGCCGTGCAGGCAGTTCTCCCAGGTGTCCGCAGGGCTGGCACCCCCGCCCGCTGAGCTCCCGGTGCGAATCCCCGAGGGTGAGGGGCTCGCCACCCCTGCACTTTTCTCAGTCACACTCCTTGCTTAGCCTCTGTGCCCCTGCCGACTGTTCTCTGCTTGGGCCGCGGCTCCAGGAGGGCAGCGGCTGGCCGCATCCCCAGGGTCTATGACAGGGAGCGGCACACGGTAGGCGCTCAATAAATGAAAAGGCAAGCGAGCGAGCAGGCGGGCTCCACGGCAGGGGAGTCTGACGGGACGGCGGTGGAGTGTCGCTAAAGAGCGGCCCACTGGCCACGTGGCCCTCTCGTGGGTTCGGGCCGCCACCTGACCCTGAGGCCCAGGCCTTTGGCAGGGGTGGAGGCTGAAGCCAGAACTGGGCCGGAGGGTGGCTGCCCACCGGCCAGGCTGATGGTGCTGGGCGGCCAGCACCTCCAGGGTGAGGAACTGCTAACCACGGCGAGGGGACTGCCCGGGGCTGAGGGGTCAGCAGCCCGACCACGGGGGAGGCCACGGCCTCAGCATCCCCTCAGGGGAGAGGGCGCGGAGGCCCCTCTGGCTCAGGGCCTTTTTGGGGTGCCGTGTGTGGCCTGGTGTCCGGGCCCCTGATGCCCACTGGGCAGCGGACATGGCACCCGTGCAGGCCAGGCCAGCCGCGAAGGAGAGGCCGCAGGCTCTCGGTATCCACCTCGGCCCCGGCCTGCGAGCTCTGCCCCACCGGGCCCTGCGCGGAGAGGTGGGCAGCTCTGAGCTCTGGTGGTGGATGCTGGCCAGGGGTTTGGGCCCCTACCCTGGCCTGGGGACCGGTGCTCTGGGGAGGGGCTGGAGAGGGTGTCACGGAAGAGCTCAGGGCCCGGGGGACAGCGGGCAGCCGAGGTATCCATCGGTCACCCTCGGCCCACGCTGGCCAAAGCCTGTAACCCCCGAACCCCACTTCCAAGACAACCACCTACAGAACGGGATCCCCCCCTCTCTGAGCCCACCTCCTCCCTCCTCACCCCTGCAGGCATCCAGACCCAGCTGGGCCCTCCCTGGCCTCAGGGCTCTCGCCTTTGCTGTGCCCTCCGCCTGGTACACTGTCCCCAGGGGGCAGCTGGTTCCCCTCCCTTTCCTGGTCTTTGCCCAAATGTGGCTCAGGACACCCTACTCAGAACGGCCCCTTCCTTTTTTCTGAGCCTCACCTCCTCGGACACGGGACATTTTTACTTCTCTGTTATTTAGTCTCTGTCTCCCTGATGAGAGCAACAGTTCTCTGGAGGCCTGGACTCTCTGCTGGCACCGAGCAGGCACTTAAAACACAAGTGTTTATTGAGTGAATAAGCGACCTCCTTCTCCTGCCCACTCCTGGGCTGTACACCCCACACTCCTTTGTTCCTACGGCTCACGTCACCACACAACGCACCTGCCGCTCTGCCAGCACCTGGTAGGTGCTCGGTGAACACCTGAGAAGGAAGGCCGACTGCGGGCACACACGACCCCTCCTTAGGACGCCCCCAGCTCCTGGAGTCTTGGTCTGCTCAGCTGTCGGGGTGGGGCGTCTGGGTGGGCGGACGGCCCCCTGCGGGTTTTCAGGGAACGTGGCCCTCGGGGGACAGCTGGGCTGGACCCCCTTCCCCGGGATACCGAGAAGAGGTGGCTCCTGACACAGCTGCTGGATCTGGCCTCTGGAGCTGACCCCAGGCTGAACCCTGCCATCCACCATCGCCCCCTCCTGTGCCCCTCACCCCCCTGCCCGCTAATCTAAGATAAATAGGCCTATCGGGCCGCAATGCCAGGCCCGGTGATAACACAAAATAGCTGAAATGATTTTTCCCACCCACACATGCTGAGCTGGCGGGAGGGGACGCGCGGCCAAGCCGTATCAGCCCATCTCCCCAGCTGTCCATCAGGACAGGCCATCCTGCCTCAGCTGCCCGCCCACCGCCCGATAACAAACCTTGAGGTTTGCACAGAAACTCCAGGCGGCGAGATTAGTCAACCGAGTGCAGCCCAGACAGCCAGCCCATCGCCCTTGCTCACGCTGCCGGCGTGAGGACTCCCAGCCTCCAGCAGGCCCTTGGAACCCCGGCGCGGCGGTGGGAGTGGGGGGGGTGGGGGGTGGAGCGGGCTCCAGGCCCCAGGCAGGAAACGGCACAGATGCATCCTCCGGCCCCTCCCACCCGTTGCCCCCCTCCCCGTGCTCCCGGAGGTGCTCGCCCAGCCCACTAACCCACTCTCCGCATGGCAGGGTTAACGCCCACTTAACACCCCACCCCGCACTTTACAACCAAGAGAACGGAGGCGTCTCCCTACGGGCCATGGCATTGAGCCCAAACCCTGACCCATTTGTGCCCTGTCTCATCTCTCCCCAGCCCTGTTCCAGCCTCTAATGCTCCAGCCACGCCCATGCCGTCCAAACCTCAGGGTCTTTGCACGTGCCAGCTCCTTGCCTGAACACCCTCGGCCCACTCCAATTTATCCTTGCGGATGGGGGGGCCCACCTATGGTGCTGTTCTGGCCCGACCACGTGGCTGTCCCCTCTGCTGATGTGCAGTGAGTGGGGACATGGCCAGCCCTCCCATCTCTGCCTCTAGGACCTAGGATGAAGCTGAGGGCAAAAACAGGTGACACCTCGGGCTTCCCTGGCGGCGCAGTGGTTACGAATCCACCTGCGGACGCAGGGGACACGGGTTCCAGCCCTGGTCCGGGAAGATCCCACGTGCCGTGGAGCAACTAAGCCCGTGCGCCACAACTACTGAGCCTGCGCTCTAGAGCCCGCGAGCCACAACTACTGAGACTGCGTGCTACAACTACGGAAGCCCACACGCCTAGAGCCTGTGCTCCACAACAAGAGAAGCCACTGCAATGAGAAGCCCACGCACCGCAACGAAGGGTAGCCCCTGCTCGCCGCAGCTAGAGAAAGCCCGCGTGCAGCAACGAAGACCCAACACAGCCAAAAATA
>NC_041230.1:54574594-54620012 GCF_002837175.3 Physeter macrocephalus | reverse complement strand
AGCAACGAAGTCCCAACACAGCCAAAAATAAATAAATAAAATTAAAAAAAAAAAAAAGGTGGCACCTGATGTTCAGTCAGTTGAAATTTGTTCTGTAAACAGTGGTCACCAGGAGAGAGTTCCAGGCCCCGAGACACTTACAGGTGAAGGGGACTCCAGTCCTGGGGCTCTGATCACACAGCCAGGTCACAGGACTGGCCACCCCCTTCTTTCTTGGACCCATGGAGCCCAGGCCACTTGACTAGCCCCCAGAGCCGGTGGGGAGCCCCTGTGGGCCCCCTGGGTTCATGACCTTGCTCCCCAGCTACGCATGGCACCCCCAGTGGACAGCCCTGAACTCAGGATGTCTGAACCACGTTGCCTCCCAGACAAGCTGTCAGAGAACTGGATGGACGTGTGCTTGTTCTCACCTCCCCTGTGCGAGACACAGTGTGCGTGTGTGGGGGAGGGCAGAGGAGTGACACCTGCTTGGTCCACCCCAGGCAAGTCCCTGGGTGGAGGGGACCCCCCACGAGGTCTGGCTGCAGAGGAGGCTCCCGGACCCCTGGGGCCCCAAACCCAGGCCTAGCACCCACTCACTGCCCTCCCTCTGTTTTCTCATGACCTGGCCAGGAGCCTGAGGCCATGGTGACCGCCACTGGACAGAGGCTCCGACGGGGGTCACGAGGTAGGTGACAGGCTCAGGACCCCACAGTCGGAAGGGACCCTCAGGGCTCTCAGCCCTTGTGGGGGCTGCCTGTCTGCCCGACCCTCTGCTTTTTCTGGACGTTAAGTGTGGAGACAGAGGGGGCGGCGGGCACCGGGGACCCCAGAGCTAAGGCAGTGGCAGCTCCCCTCCCAGATGCGCTTTGGGGATTTCAGATTACAGCTCTCAGCCATCTGCATATCAGAATTTTAAACAGCCAGCCCCTCGAGCGAACAAGGTCATTTCAAAGATAAAAATACCCAGCTCTCCGGGTCCCTGCTGCCCAAGCCCTCTCCCTTCATACTCCAGCCAGCGGCTCAAGGGAAGATGAGGGCAGGGCCAGGCAGGGCAGCCCCCTGCCCACGGCGGGCTGTAACTGTCCCCCACAGACCCTCAGCCGGGGTGGGTCCCCTGCTCTGCACTCATCCACTTTCCGAGGCAACCCCAGGGGACCCCCACCTCCCTCGGGACCAGGCCCCCGCCCCCCCAACCTGGCACCCTGCTCAGTCCCCCGGGAGCCTGGTGTGGGCTGTGCCTCTGCCCGGCACCCTCCTCCGCTCCCACGTCCACGCGGACCTCCTGACCTCAGCGCCTTCGTGCCCTCAGGCCCCTCAGGGTCACCTTTCTGTCTAGGACCCCTGCCTTCCCACCCAGTCCACGGTTGGCTCGCTGGTGGCGTTTGGGCTCCAAGAGGACGCGGGACGCCCCGGCCTCTCACGAGTCGGCGGGCGTTTACCCTGCACCATGCAGCGTGGCCTCTGCTCCAGCCTCACCCACCCACATGGCGGCGGCTGCCCGCACTGCTGAGGAGGGAGGTGACATCTCCGAGGCCAAGCGGTGCAGACCCAGCCTGGATCCCGGGCTCCTGACGGTCAGTGGGGACCCCTGGGCCGGGGTGCCCATCACCAGTAGGGGCACGAGAGGCGGGTCCCCCCTTCCCTGCTCCATGGCCACGTGCTCGGCTGGCCGAGGGGGTGCAGTGCCTTCCTGCTCGACAGCGGAATTCTGGTCTCAGAGAGCAGCTTCTCCCTGGAACCTGCCTACACGTCCCCTCCCCTACCCAGAGGCACCCGGGCCACGAGGGCGAGATGACGGCACTGAGTGGGGAGCTGCTCCGCCCTGCGTCCCATTTGTACAGATGAGGAAACTGAGGCCCAGAGAGGTCGAGTAAGCAGCCCACAGTCGCTCAGCAAAGCTGGACCCCGGCCCAGGCAGGCAGGCTCCGGCCTCTCCGCACTGCTGGGGTGGGGGTGGTTCCCACTTGAAGCAGCCACACTTGGGAACTAGCCGGTCACAACGTCCGAAAGTGAACACGATGCTCTGACCACATCGCAGCCTGGGTCTGGAGCTCTGGGGTGGCCGGGTCACGGGTGGGAGGAGGGGGCTAGCGTGGGGACGGTAACAGGCCAGGAGAGAACAGGCCCCTTGCACACCCGCACCCTCGTGTTTACAAAGTCCTCGAGGGTCCAGGACCTCGCTGTGTCTGCAGCGCGTGTCGAGAGCCCCCTGGGAGGACAGGGGCTGCGAGGCCTCCCTCCTGCCTGCTGCCGTGTGGTATCTCCTGGGGGGTCTTTGCGGCCACCTGCTCGGGGCCTTGACTGCTGCAGGCAGGGCAGCCGCGCTGCACCCACCATGCAGCTGGAGAGAGGCGCTGAGACCCAGCCTCTCTGCCGGGCTGATGTCACCTGCCCCCGGGACCCTGCAGTGTCAGCACCCTCCCTGGGCAATGGGTCTGACCCACAAGCCAAGTCTTGGCCAGCAGACAGTGGCCACAAAGGCGAGCTGGGGGCGACCACCTGCATGGGCAGCACGAGGTGTGTGCGAGCCCTGGCCTCCAGGGCCTACCCTCACGCAGCTCACATGGGAAACCGAGGCTTGGGGCCCAGTCACTCCCCAAAGCCAGACAGCACAGCGTGCGCTGTGGTCCGGACCAGCCTGCCATCCCAGAGGGAAAGGCGGGGGTGCCCCCAGGCACAGGCTGGGTCCCCAGGGCTGCACTTTTCCCCACGGGGGACGGGGCAGGAGGGGCAACTGGAGATCAACAGCCAGACTCAGGTGGTGGGGTGGGGGGAGACACGGAGGGGCGGGGCTCAGAGGGACAGCGAGGGGAGAGGGGCCAGGGAACCCCGCAGGGCACCGGGCCTGCAGCGAAGGCCCCGCTGGACACCCCTGTCCCCCAGCCGGCCCCTGGGCTGGGCACTGCCCTTGGGGATGGCGACCCAGGCAAGCCTGCCACCCTATCGCCAGCACGGCGGCCCCTGTGAGATAAGAGCCCACGGGGCCTCTCTGGCTTCCCGGCCGGGCGATAAGTATGGCCTGTTTGGGGTCTGATAGGGGGTGGCCACCACGGCGGTTGGCCGGAGGCCGCTTATCGGCCCATCGCTGCCCACTGCACAGAAATTCCTATCTGTGGGGGCCGATAGGGAGCCCCCCAGCCCCCGAGGATGCAAATAGCGCAGGAAGCTCCCGGGTGCACCCACCCAAGCCACGGCCCCCACGGCCACCCCGGGGCCAGGTTCCGACCTCCAGGGGCCTCTGCCTTCCCGTCTGTAAAACAGGGATGGTGATACTAAGTCCGCAGGGTGGGCGGGGACCGACCGGAGGACAGCTGAGGCTGGCTGTCTACACACTTGCCGCCCGGGCTCCGGAGCCAGGGGGTGGGTCTGCATCCTGGCTGTGCCACCTCCCGGGTGGTGACGTGGACAGGCCCCTTAGTTGCTCTGTGCCTGGATCTCTCCGTAAAGGGGAGGGTCGCCCCACTCCTGCCTCGAGGGGCTGCCGTGAGGCCCGCCTCGCACATTCCTTCCCACGGTCACCCTGTCCAGCCGCTGCTCGCTCAGCCCCCCCGCCTGCCCAGGGGCCGATCAGGGCCCATAGGCACCCAGGCGGTCCCTGGAACGTGCGAGCCATGCGCCGAGGCAGTGCTGAGCCGGTCTCTGGGTGCTTCGTTGTCACCCTGTCCTAGAGCTGGGGAAACTGAGGCGGCAGACTGGTCTGACCGCGGGCCCCAGCCCCACAGCGCTGTCCCCTGTGCGTGGAATGGCCCAGCCCCGGCAGGTGGGTACCTGGCTCAGCTGTGCCCGACCGGGCTGTGAGGGCCTCGTACACACGTGACCCGTCCCTGGCCAGGTGCTCCTTGTGAGGAGAGGACATCCCTGCCAGGGCCCTTGGAGCCCCTCCCCTGCCTGTCACTGAGTCACTGAAGTGGGGTGGGGGGCGGCCGAGTCCATCGCGAAGGGCAGCGGTGTCCCTGCGCTAAGCCCCATTCCTGTCTTGGGGCAGCAGAGGGGACCCCCAGCCTGTCTGACCCAGGATGCTCCACTCCCAGGCAGCACCATGGCCCATCCAGGTGGGAGACGCTGGCAGTAGACTGTTTCCCTGTGGTCCGGGGTCACCATCTAGGTTGTGACCCCCAGGCCCATCCCTCCCTCTCTGGGCCTCAGACACCTACCTAGTGTAGGAAGAGGTGTGTTAAATCAGCAGGGGGACCGGAAGGCACACGTGCCACCTCATCTGCTTGGTGCCATGCAGACATCACTAATCGATCCCAGCACTCTTTCCTTGACACCTTGGGATCCCGATGAAGGGTCCACATGGCCACTCGAACTGAACCTGGCAGGAGACCATCTCTGACGCCCCTGGGAGACCGTGGGGTTCCCCTCTGCCCTGGTGAGGTCTCCCTGACCCCCCGCAAGATGAGGCCCTTGCCATGCGCCTCCTCTCCACTGGCCACTGACTGCATTTGTGTCATCACAGCTCTCTGAGGACCCTGTTTGCTCAGAGCTGTACATCGGGTGCACAGCAGGCGCTCGATATGTGCTTGCTACATGCATGTGCGCCTGGCCCGAGTGTGCAACCTCCATTCTCTCCCTCTGTTCCCGAGGACCACGCCCTCCCTCCTTCACCCAGCAGCTCCCAGGACCCCTCTGAGCTGCCCCGGTTCCCCTGAGCCGCGTCAGCTGTGCTTAGGAACCACGGCAACAGCCAAAACGCCCAGCCTGCCCTCTACTCATACATCGGTGGACGTGGGGCGCCGCGGGCAGAACACATCTGGTGGGGCCTCCGAGATCAGAATTCCAGCTACACGTGGGGGTGGGGCAGTGCTGGGAGCACGAAACGCCTTCCAAGACGCTCCTGATCCAGGACCCGGTGGCTCGGAACGGCCTCCTGCCCCCTGCCACGTGCGGCAGCCCCCTGCCACGTGCGGCAGCCACCCCAGGGGTGGGGCCTCTCCACCCACACAGTCCTGGGCCCCCAGCTGGGCTGGGAAGGCGCAGGCACTCAGGCCGCTCCAGACTCACATTCCCACCTCCGGGGAAGCCGCGGAGGCTTATCTGCTGCTAGGGGCCTGGGGTTTAGCCCCGAGCACCGGTACAGCCTGGCGCCCCCCTCCAGGGAAGCCGCTGGCCCACAGACTGGCGGGACTGTGCAACGGGACAGACCTGGGCCCGGGGCTTCACCACCAATCTCCTTGGCCAGTGGGCCGGGCCGGTCGCACCCGCGCCGGCAGGGTGGCCAGCTCCCAGGACCCCCAGGAGGCTGGGCCCCAGGGCTGCCCTGGAGAGACAATGCCGCCAGACCCCGGTCACAGGCGCGCTTACCTGGCCCGCTCCAGGGGCTGCTGGCCTCCTCGTCCTCCATCCTTGTCTCTGGCTGCGGACCCTCCGTCTCCCCGGAGCCTCCTGGGGACGTGGGGGGGGGTGGTAGCGGTGGGGGTGGAGGAGTGGCATCTGCAGGAAGGAAAACACCAGAAGGTTCTACCGAGCCTCAGGGCACCAAGTTGCCCGCCCGCCCCGGCCTGTGGCCGGGAGGGATACTGAGGCCCACGGAGGTGAGCACGTGGTACAGTTCCCGCCACCACTCTCCCCCCACCAGCTTGCTCTCAGGGGGCGCCGTCAGACATCTCAGTTTCTCCCCCTTCATTTTTGGCCTTTAAAACCCCTCAGCCCCCTGTTAATTGCGGCAGCAAGAGCTGCCCTCCCAGCTGCTGTCAATGATGAGAGCGTGGATGGCCTACCGGCACGCCCAGGCCAGCACGCACACGCGCGGCCCGGCTCCCTGGTCTCCTCGGCCGGCAGCTGGGGGCTCCTCCGCCACGTCCCGCACCCGATTCCAGCCCAAAGGGCATATTTGCCTTCCCTGCTGGGCCCGATAACCACCGAGGCCCCCAATCGATGAGCGCCCATAAAAGCCCCCCCTTGGTGACGTCACGCGCCCGGCAGATTATTAATACCCGCGATAAGGGCGGTGATTAACATCGAATAAATCAATCACACGGTATAAAAGTCCTATTATTTTTGGCTATAAATCAACGCGGCTGGCATCCGAGCTCCAGCCACTGTGCGGGAGCCGCACTGGGCCCGCCCGACAGGCAGACATTGCTCCCGCCGTCTTATCGCGCCCATCAGCGCGTTATCACTGAGGCCTGTGCCAGGTGCAACCCCGGCTGTTTTTTTCCAGCTCCTCCCCAGTCCCGCCCCCGCCCCCGCCCCCGCCCCCACCCCGTGCAGCCCGGCTCCCAGATCAGATAAGGGGCCCGGCTCCCCAGGGCAAAGTCCACCAGTCACCAGCCGCTAGCCCTTTGGAGAGCGTGGCCCCCATTAGCACGCAGCACCCGATGATAATGGAGGTGGTGATGGGGGGCCCCTCGCTACTCCCTGGGCCCTTGGAGGGGCTGGCGCCCGGTTACAGAGGCGGAAACCAAGGCTCAGAAGGGGCAGGAGCCCGGGCCGGGCCGGGCCGGGGTGAGCGCTGGCCGCAGCACTAAACGACTGATGGTGATGGCGAAGGCGGAGACAGTAACAGCCGTGAACGGGAGCGCCAGAGCCCAGGCCCTGAGCCTCCACCCCGCCTGCTGCCCCGGGGGAGCCGAGGGTGACGGGAGCCCCTGCCTTGGTTTCAAGTCCTGCTGGCCTAGCCTCCTTCTCACTGCACAGCCTCGGTGACCCCAATGGGCTGCCGCTGGGGAAAGGGACACAGGCCAGCAGGTCTCAGAGGACGAGGCTTACTGGGGGCTTGTGGTCATCCGGGGGAGACTCTGACACTGGCACATTCTGGGGATGGGGGTCCACAGTGAGAAGGAGCCCCCCACTGTCTGTCTAAGATCTCCACCCCCCAGTCCCAGCCCTGCAGGGCTCTCCTCCTGTCCCCTCTCTGTGCCACCCCAGGGCCCTTCTCCTGTCCCCTCTCTGTGCCACCCCAGGGCCTTTGCACGTGCAGGTGTGTGTAGCACGGGCAACTCCACACGTCCTGCAGGTTTCTGCTCACTGCCACACCCACCCCATCTTGCCTTCATTCCCGGTCACACCACCCACTTACCACCCTCTAAAACGGCCCCATTTATGGCTATGTCTCCCCCATGGGACTATGGTCTGGGGGTAACTCAGCCTCTGTGCACAGGGCTTCGTGGTACGGCATGGGGATGTGACTGAGATCGCTGTCCATGGGCAGCAGGGTGGAGCGGGGGCGAGGGCAGCGGGGCTCAGAGCAGGGGACAGGGCAGAGCCCACCCCCCCCCATCCTCCCTCCGCTGACCCCCCAGCCTCAGATCCCTCTTCTGGAAAACAGGGGTGAGGGCGCTGACCTCCCCCAGGGCCTCCACCGCAGCGAGGCCCATCCTCTTGGGGGTCTTCGGGGGTCTCTGAGGGCACAGCTGGCCTGAGAAGATGGCCTGGCTTGGAGGCCCCTCCAGGGACCCGGACAGAGGAGGCCTCCTAGTGTCAGGTTAATTCACCCCTTCACCCCGGGTGTGTGTGTGGGAGTCTCTCCTTCCGAGTCCTGTTCTCAGCTTCAGAAAAGGGCCCCCAGAACCCTGGGGAAACTTCCAGGAGGGCCCCAGGAGAGGTGCCAGGTGTCCAGGGTGGGGTAGGGTGGGGAGCAAGGCAGAGGGGACAGGGAGAACCAACCTGAATCCAGACTTAGGGTTGGATCCTGCTCAGGTGCTTACAGGCTGTGGGACCCTGGGCAAGTCACTTAACCTCTCTGGGCCTCATTCCCCCGTCTGTAAAATGGGGTGATTTGCCTTAACAGGAGAACCTGCTCGGTACCCAGCCCCACGTGTGCTGAGGCAGGCGACCCTGTTTCATCGAGGGCACACGGAGGCTGGGAAGGGGTGTGGCTTTCCCCAGGTCACTCAGGGCCCATATGAGCCCCTGCCTCACCCTGGACTAGACCTTCCCCACCAGGGCCTCGCTCTGCCCACCTCTGCCACGAGGGCTGGGCTTTCCAGACCCTCTGCAGGTGTGTGCGTCTCCTCTACCCGGACCAGCCCCCGTGGGTACGGGCAGCCCACAGACACCGCTCGGTGCAACGCCCATTTCGCAGGTGTGAAAACTGGAGTCCTCAGCGGGAACTGGCTCCTGTGAAGTCGCAGCGAGGATGGGGACGCGGGGAAGGGTGCCAGGATGCCAGGGCCCAGCCTGCCACGTCCACCGCTCGACTCACCTGGACTGGAAGGGCTCGGGGGCTCGGGCTCCAGTGCTGTGGCCTCCTGCTCCGGGAGGCTGGTGTCCGCGGCCTGGGCCTCTTCTCTGGCCTCCATGTCTCTGAGGGAACCTGCAGACACAGCCCCAGGGGAGTCGTGAGGCACTGCCTCCCACGGTGCCCACAACCGGCGTCCTGACCCCCGCAGCACAGGCACAGCCCCGGGGCCGGGCGCAGTGGGGTCCCAGCAGGGTCTCGGCCCCCCAGGCGGTCAGAGGCCTCGAGGGAGCGGCCGTCAGCACGGGCGCTCCCCCAGGTCCCCCCCGATTAGATGTGCGAACCCCACCCTTGTACCCACCCCAAGCCCTGCACCAATGCCTGGGGGCCACCCGGCCTCCTGCTCACCTCGCCTGCCCTGCAGCCCCCGCCGACCCCACAGGCCACCCTTGCCAGGACGCTGGCCCCGGCAGCCCGACCCCTCCCCTCTCCTCTGTTCCAGGCGTGAGCGCAAGCGCAGCGCGGGCGTCTTCTGGGCGGGGCCTCTGGGGGCCGCGAAATGCAGGCGCACACTCTGTAGCGCCCCAGGGTCCCGGTGCACATCCACAGCCCCCGAAGGTCAACATCCCCCGGGGCTCTGCACACCCGCCCCCTGCGCCTGGGACCCCTCGTCCGGGAAGCTCCCACACTCAGGTTCTGAGGCCTGGGAACGTGCAGAGGGCGGGCGCCAGCGCCTGGCGCCCAGGAAGTGCCCGACCCGATTAAAGGGGTAAATGGCTGATGGGACACAGGTGGGTACACAGGCGTCCGCAGTCCGGCCTCCGGGGCCCACGAATCCTCCCTCAGGCCTCACGCAGGGGGTGCCGCAGGGAGCCCTCCGTACAGGTGGGAAGGCAGACCGAGTCCCCAGACCACCCAGGAGGGTGGCGAAGCCAGACCCACCAGCGTGTCCCCAGGTGCAGGCCAGGGTGGCAACCTGTGCCCGCGAGGTCAGAGGGGCAGTGCCAGTGCGGTGGGCAGAGAGAGCAGCAGAGAACAGCCGCCCCTCTTCGCCCTGCTCTGCGAATCTCCCACAGGCCTCCTCCACCCGTCTCAGCTGGGCCCTGGGGCCCGAGACAGGCGCCCGGGCAGCGCTGCCCCTGCCCCACCACCTTCCCCAGCTCCTCCCGTGCAGACACCTGCCTGCCCGCCACCCCCCGCACCACTGCCCGGCCGCACCCTCTGGATTCTAGCTCCGGCCCCACAGACGCACGGGCCCCGGGCTCCCCGGGACCCCTCAGAGCTGTAACGAGAGCAGGCGGGCAGGCGCTCACCTCCCGTCACTTCCCATGGCTGAGGCCGGGCTCAGACCACACGGAACCAGCCCTGGGCTAAGCCTCACGGTCTCTCATCAACGCACCCACAAGGTGGGCTCCGCGGCGGGCTGGGCACACCCCAGACTCGTGCCTCTGGGACAGGTGGGAGGTCTGACCCCCCGCGACCTCCCCTGGCAGACGCCGGGGCAGAAAAGCAGAGGCTCCCCGGCCCGTGGGGTTGGCCCCCAGCCCGCACTGCCGGTTGCCCTGGCGGGCAGCTCGCGGGCCTGCGTGCCTAACTCCTTCTAGAAGCCCAGGTGCTTCTGAGGCTCATTCAGAGCTGGAGATGGTGCCCCAGAGCTGTGGTCCCTCCTGCCGACGCCGGGACTTCAGGGCCTCAGTGGCCGGCTCTGGAGAATGGGTGTGAAGCCCCTGCTTTCAGGGACTGCAGGGACCAGAGCCCTGCAGCCGGGCGATGCCGGGCACACGCCTCTCCCCATGACTCTCCCGCCCAGGTGGGCCTCAGCCACCCAGGGAGGCCCTGAGCTCCTGGCGGCTCCATTTATGGGAGAACAAAGGCACCCGCTCCGCACAAAGCGTGACAGGGGCGTGAAGAAAGAGGCTGCCGGCTGCAGCAATTTATCCTAATGCTGCTAATTCATTCCAGCGCAATTAACACTCTGATAACACAGGAGACAATCACCAACCAGCAAATGGCTCCAGGCCCACAGCGGGATGTGAGGGGATGTGACGCTGCGAATCCTGCCCCAATCCTGCCCCACGTCCGCCTCGGAGCCACTGCTGGAGCCCCGGGACACCCCCGGGGCCACCTGTGCACCTGGGTCCCCACTCCGCCTGGGAGGAAGCTTTCTCCACTGGCTCGGGTGAGACGCTGCTGCTTCCCGGGGTGCCCTGGGCTAGGAAGGACCCTGCTCGACCCCTGTGGGGCCCTTTATGGTCGGACACCCCAGCTGCTGAGCCAGGCCAACCCACGGCCAGGCAGGCGGTGTCCTTGCTGTGTGACTTCAGGCAAGTCACTCCACCTCCCTGTGCTCGAAAAGCACAACAGCTCTGGCCCTGCAGGACGAAACTCGGTTTCCCCTGTGTGGAGCCTTGGTCAGCGCCTGGTACGTAGTAAGTGCGCGGGAACCACCACCCGTCACCAGCATCAGTTGCTACCACCCAGCACCCAGCAGGGCAGTGCTATTATTATTATTATTATTATTATTTTTTTTTTTTTGCGGTACGCGGGCCTCTCACTGTCGTGGCCTCTCCCGTCGCGGGGCACAGGCTCCGGACGCGCAGGCTCAGCGGCCACGGCTCACGGGCCCAGCCGCTCCGCGGCACGCGGGATCCTCCCGGACCGGGGCTCGAACCCGCGTCCCCTGCATCGCCAGGCGGACTCCCAACCGCTGCGCCACCAGGGAAGCCCGAGGGTATTGCTATTATTAAGCACCGCCTGCATGTGAGCCCTGTGCTCAGCATTCTACAAGTGTCTTCCCTTAAGCTCCCTGCCCACCTCGTAGCCCAGGGGTGGAGGGCGGTGGGGCAGGTGTGTGCAGGGCGGGGCCAGCGAGAGGCAGGCCCCGATGCCGGGCACGACGGGCGAGCGCCTGGGAGCCTTCCGACACCCCAGAGGTGAGGCCGAGTCATGCCCACTTCGCAGATCAGTCAACGGAGGCCCAGCAAGGCGGACCGACCTGCCTGTGGCCCTTGGCAGGAGCCCGGCTCCCCAGACACACCGCCCACGTGGACGCTGCCGAGGCCACAGCCCTCCTCTGCTCCAGGTGTGGCCCCGGGCCCCCCCCCCGCCCTGCCGGTGACCCGGGGTGAGGGTGACACTGGCCCCACTGCCCGGCGGGCGGGAGAGGCCCGGGCAAGGCCGAGCACCTGTCCGGGGGCGTCCACGGCTGGTGACGGTGGTCACCAGCACTGGGCACGGCCCCCGCTGCCCGAAGCCCCCCAGTTATCACGGCGAGCAGACGCCCCGCAAGCCGATCCGTCTCCTGCTCGTTAAGCCGGACGCCGAAATGGAAATGAAAACATAATAGCTGTTTGATTGGGGGTGAGATATTTTGCATATTGGCTTGGCGCTGATAGCGGAATTTCATCAACTCCCTTTTTTCATGCTTTAAGACTGAATGACGGAGACGGGCTCTGGGCAGCGGGATGATCCCAAGTCCCTTACGAGGCCCAGGCTGCCGATGACTGGCGGCCCTCCCGGCTTTGATGTGCAGGCAGCCGCGGGTCCTCCTGATGACTGCCCCGGAGAAAGCCGGAGCTGGCAGCCGAGGAGGACAGCATCGCCCGAGGTGGCCCTGGGGTGAACCTGCCAGGTGGGGTGCAGAGCGGGGTGGCTCAGAGCCCTGCACAGGGAGTCCGGAGGCCCCGGCCGAACCCCCGCTGGCCCCTGCAGACCGTGCCCGCCCCCCAGCCACTGGAAACATTATGAGAAACAACCGGAGCAAAGCCCCAGGAGCCTCCAGCTGGACTCCGCGCTTGACCTCGGGCGTGGGTCTTTCCTGAGGCCCCGCCATGTGGCTGCCATTACACAGCCATTTACGCCTCTGTGGGGAGAGCCTTTGTGTTCCCAACGCACAGAGGAGGAAGGAGAGGTGGGGGCACCTGCCAGGCCCCCTTCTGTGTCAGGGTCGGAGCATGAACGCAGCCCCGATGGCCTGGGGGTGGGGTGGACACTGGTGGGCACGCGGCCCTGCTCGTCCCCCGACATCCCCGCCTGCACAGCCTGGGGTGCGGTGGACCTGAGCGCCCACGGCCTCCTTCTCCACTGCCGTTCACTCCTGCGTTCTTCATTCACACATGAAACCTCCCCCGAGTCCATCTCCCTGCACAAGGTCCTGGGGACCCTGCAGCAGCCAACACGTACCCCCCAGGAAAGAAAAGTGAAAAATGCAAGTGTGGTCATTGCCACCAAGGAGAGATGGAGTGACAGTCAGGGGAGGCTTCCTGGAGGAGGTGACGAGTGAGTGGCGATCTGGGATGGGACAGGAGGCTGCCTGCGGGAGGGGCTGGGGAAGAGCACTCCAGGCAGAAGGAAGAGCAGGACGCTGCGGCCTGTGGCCTCGTGCAGGCCACGCCGCCCCGGGCCCAGCTTCCTCAAGGAAAGCTGTGGGTTATAGCAGCCTCGTGTCATGGGCTGGGGTCAGGGTTCAGCAACGTGGTGCCAGTGGGTGCCGAGCACAGATCTGGGGTTATTATTGTAACTGTTGTTATTGTTTCAACTCTCCAGGGAGGTGCCACACCTGCCCCTCTCGGGGTGGGATGGGGGGCGGGGCATGGACAGGGGCGTGGGGACCTAGGGGCACGGCTGGAGGGAGGGGAGGGAGGGTCTGGGGCCTGGGGAGGGCAGTGTGGGTGGAAGAGAAAGACCTCCCCCTAGGCCGGCGGGAGGCCCAGCCTCCCGTCCCGCTGGCCCTGGTCAGCCGGTGGGCGGGAGGGGGCATGGCGCTGCCAGGGAGAGACCCTGGCCTCTGGGCGGCACACAGCAGCCCGATAAGGGCCCGATAACAGAGAGAAAATAGCAACAGATTCAGACTTTCCCACCGCCGGGCAGTGGGGCAGCTCGGGCCACGGCAGGGACAGGAGGCGGTGGGGACAGCCCCGTTCTCCCTGAGGGCGGCTGCGCTGTGTCCCGGGGGCTTGGGCCCCTCCAGCCAGGACAGGCTCTGGTCCAGCTGGTGCTGGAGGACGAGGAAACAGAGGCCCCGAGCACAGAGGCGGCCCCAGCCCCTCGGGACCATGTGACTTGTTCTTTACCCCCAGTTCTAACAAGGAGCTGGGCTGATTTCCAGGCTGAGCTGCATGGAGAGAAGCGAGTGAGAAGGGGAGCCCGCAGCAGGGACGGGGGCGCAGGCGGAGCCCAGCGTGCGGGGCTCCGGTGAAGGGCAGGGGTGTCCCACACCTCAGAGCCCAGGGCTGGCAGGAAAGGCGCAAAGGGGGGGAGGCGGGCAGACAGGGGCAGGTTCTCGGCCCCAGGGAAGGTCACCAGGGCCTAGAAAGGGTCCCATTTAACCGGAACTTCTTAAAACTTTTGCCAACGCTTAGAAGGAAGGTGGGTCCCGGCCCATGGTCCCTGAGCAGCTCGCACAGCACAGGGGTGCAGGCGTCGTGGGGGGAGGCCGACGATCTGGGAGGCCCCCTGGGCGCCTGTGGGTCCTCTCACGCCCACCCTCCCGCCAGGGTACCAAGGCCCAGCACGGAGGCCGGGCACCCTCGGTGGGTCCACCTCACGTCCAAACGTGGCTAGAAGCTGCCCACTGCTCTCCGGGCGCTCTGGCAGGAGGTCCAGGCCCGTTAGCACAGGGCCGTCGCGCTCCTAGCTCCTCCCCACTCCCGCCCTGGACGACAGCCAAACTGCTTCCGCGTCCACGCCCCTCCGGCCACGGGCCCTTAGCCCACGCTGTCCCTCTTCCAGGACAGCTCCCCCTGGCCGGGGAGGCCGCCCTGAAATCTCTCCCCACCCTCGGGTCAGCCCTGGAGCCTTACATTTGTTCGCAATTGTCCCCTGGAGCACTGATGCTCTGTTGCCCTCCCCCGGTGCCCGGCAGGAGGACGGAGGGAGACCCCGCCCCGCAGCCCACTCCATGGAAGGTGCTGCCAGCGTCGCCCCTAGCGGGCTGTACCCTACGATACAGGTGCACCCGTGGCCGCGAGGACGAGATGCGGGACGCCCCGGGACCGCAGGGGGGCCTCTCGTCCTCGGGCAGCTCAGGCTGGGAGGGGCCCACAGGCCTCCGCTGTGACCCGCCGGCGGCCCTCATCAACCCAGGATCAGTTCCTGCTGACAGCCAGGGCGACCACAAAGAGGATGTTGGCGAGATAATCTTGGCTTACTCGAGCGGGCAGCCTGCCCCGCGGAGGGGAGGGCGAGGGTCTGAACCTCCGTGTGCGTTGGGGGCCTGGGTCCAGATGCCCTCCCACGCTGGTCCTGCCCCCCACCCCGATAGCCGGTGGCAGGCGTGGCCCTGGGACAGAGGAGACGGGAGGGCGTTGGGGGGGCAGCCTGGCTCCCCGCCCAGGGTCAGCTCGGGCGCACCCTGCAGCAGGGGGCTCACCTCTCCTTCCAGAGGAGCAGACGTGAGCCCAGACCCTCGGCCTCTCAGGCTTGGTCCCCGCCTTGGGTGGGCAGGCCCCCAACACGGCTGTGGCTGAGTGACCGTGGGTTCACCTGCCTCTGCTGCCAGGCCGTGAGCTGGACCTGACGCGCGCAGCCTCCCAGCCCCATGTGCGCGCAGCCCGCGCCCGGGAGGTGCTGGCGGCACGCCGTCCCGAGTAAGCCAGGCCGAGGAGAGGGGCCAGCCGCTGTCACAACACGCTCTGGGCCGCGCGAGGGCAAGGAGCGCCCTCGGCATCGCGGAAGAACTTGGGTGCTCAGAGCGGAGGCCAGCGGAGGCCCCATGCTCTCCGGGAACGGGGACCCCGTGCTCTAAGGGGCAAGAGTGCTGCGACCTACTTCAGCTTTCAACGTATTAAAATATAGAGGGCTTCCCTGGTGGCGCAGCGGTTGCGCGTCCGCCTGCCGATGCAGGGGACGCGGGTTCGTGCCCCGGTCCGGGAAGATCCCACATGCCGCGGAGCGGCTGGGCCCGTGAGCCGTGGCCGCTGGGCCTGCGCGTCCGGAGCCTGTGCTCCGCAACGGGAGAGGCCACAGCAGAGGGAGGCCCGCGTACCGCAAAAAAAAAAAAAAAAAAAAAAAAAAAAAAAAAAAATCATAGAGAGATATCATTTGCATACAATAAAATTCATCCTTTTAAGTGTTATTCATCTTTTGGAGGCACATTCACTGAAAGATGAGCGGGACAGTCCTAGGTAACCCAAACAAAACCCAGGGCCCCCTGTAGCCCAGGCTCAACAAACAGACACTTCAGCAGCCCAAATCCCCACCGGCTTCTCTCCAAAGCTTTGCAGGGGTCAGTCAGGATCTTAGACCGCCTTTCCCAGTCACTTCTCCACACCCCCAGCTAACCCAGCGCCTGGCGCCCCTGCTTGGCCGTGCACTGTCCTGGCTTCCCTGTGCCTCCCCCAGACCCCTACTGTTCTCACCTGTGCTCTGACTTCCTCATGGGAGGTCTGGCAACTGGGCTGCAAGGGTGTGGAGGGGAGACCTGGGTGCCAAGGAGACGGTGGGTGGGTGCAGGGGTGAGGCCAGCAAGCAGGCTCCTGGGGGTCTGCTGTCCCCAAGTCCCAGAGCCCAGAAACAGGAGCCCTGCTGTCCTCCTGTGTAGCTGCCGAGCTAGGACGACCACGCCCAGGGCCTCAGGCACCCCTCAGCCCGGGGCGGCCCTCTCTTCGCCCAGGCCTCCCTGCCCTGGCCGCGGCCAGTCAGCTCCCCCAGCCCCTTCCCTTGGGGCTGTCAGCACAGATTCTGAAGGCTCACTGCTGCCTGAGTGACTGTCTACACCCGTCTCCCCTGCTGCACTTGGCTTCCTGGTGATACTCACCCAGAACTCCTCCTCGGCTCAAGTGCACCTCGGTTTTCTGTCTCTGAAGCCCTGACCGTGGGCCGCGGCCCACCCCGACCCACGCCAGTGCCTGCCCTCCCCTGGCTCTGGCGAGGCCGTCCTGGCCTGAACTGTCCTGGCCCAGAACCGCCCACCTTCTCGCTGCACACTTACTCCATCACGGCCTCCTCCGTCTCTGTACCCGGAGACTGGGGCATCCCCAGCTCTGCTGCACAGTAGGTGCTCCGGGAATTCTGGTGACTGTGGGACAGGTTGGGGAGGGGAACAGGTGGGCTCAGAGCCGGGCGTGGCTGGGGGCCGCCCGGGGCCACAGTGGTGGCGGTGGGGGAGTCTGGCACGGCCCCAGAGGGGAGCCTGGGGGCTGAGCCTGCTTGTTGCGGGGGTGTGACCAGGGACTCAGCCCCGGGGACGTGAGCGGGCCACCCGCCTCCACTGGCGGAAGATAAGCCAGCCGGCCCTGCCTGGGGCTCTGAAGCCCGGGTGAGGATGGGGGCTCCACAGGACGCGGGGAGATGGGGCGCTGACAGCCGGAGGTCTGCACCGCATCCTACGCCCAGCCACCACCACTTCCTCCTGTGGCCAGCCTGCAACCGACGGGCGAACTTGGGGGGCTTAAGTGCCCCGCCCCAGGGCCACGCCCGCATCCCCGGCACGCATCAGCCCTCGAGGCCGCACCGGGCAGGAGGGACCACGGGCAGCGCTGGGCCTGTCCCAGGCAGGAGTAACGCCACCATCCCGTGACCATGACGACGGTAGCAGCACAAGCGCTCGGGCAGCCTGTGCAGCAGGCGGGGCTCTGGACTCGCCCACAAGGGCTTCTGATCCTTGTGGCGACCCTGACTTAGTGTCACCCTATCGTCCAGGTGGGGAAACCGAGGCACAGGGAGGTAAAGAAACTCGCCCAAGGCCTGACAGCTAGGGCAGCGACAGGCTGCCACCTGCTCTCCCCTCCCGAGCCCTGCGTTCTCCCCGAGGCCCGCAGCCCCAAACCCACCGTCCCTGTTTGTAGAGATGGGGGCCCGCTCGGGGCACATTTGGACCCAGGCCTGTGTGGCTCCCAGGCCTCCTCTCCCCTCACTGGGCCTCAGTGTCCCTCCCTGGCTCTGCGCCACACACAGCCTCAGCCTCGGAGAAGGCCTCCCTCCCCTGTGGGCAGCCCCCTTCCCTGCTCTGTGTGACTGCCGTCTGCCCCCTCTGACTGTTCCCTGAGGCGACGGGGGGGTGTCCATCTCCCCTGGCTGTGGTAGGGGACCAGCAGGGGTGTGAAGCAGCTGGCACCAGGGCCCCTCCCTCCAGGAGCTATGGCTCCCTCTGGCTCAGACCCCGAGACAAGTGTGCACAGCCCTCGACAGTTTATGAGGCTCTGCCAGGACCTGCATCAGCACCAGCCTGTGGGGAAACCGGCTCCACGGCGCAAAGAGGGAAACTGGGGCAAGGAGCAGCCCCCCTCAGAGAGCAGGACCTTGGGCCACACGGCTCTTCAGGACCAAGCAGAACCGAGACTGCGCTGGGCTCCGGGGCGTATGGCTCTGTGCCCGGGGAACCTGCCCAGGCCTTGGTTTACCCATATGGGAAATGGGTATCAACCCACCGACCTCATAGAGCCGCTGTCCGTGTGGACAGGGAAGGGCTTTGCAGGAGATAAAGATGCCCCCGGATGGGCGTCCTTCCCAGGCCTTCCATGTGCCGGGTCGACCGGGAGCAAACGGGTCCAGATGGGGGTGAACAGTCTGGGTGGGGGGTGAACACACACCTTGGATATCACGAAGGGCCAGCATGGGTACAGGATAAAGAATGGGGGGTGGGTGTGGGAGTGGTCACTGAGGGCTCCTCGGAGGAGGCGATATTTAAGCTGTGACTGTGAATGGCGAACTCGAGACAGAGGGGAGTGGCAGCGCAAAGTCCCGGAACCGGGAAAGAGTTTGGTGGGTTCGGGTGCTGCGGCTGAGGACAGAGCACCCAGGCTGAGAGAGAGGCAGAGCAGCCGCAGCGGCAGGGTGGCCGGCCGGGGTTTATCCTCGGCACCGTGGGAAACTAAGCGGAAGAATGTGGATGCTGGATCGCAGGAAGGACTCCAGCGTGCAGCTGCTGAGGCCCGGCCACCGCCTCCAGGCAGTCCCCAGCTCTCGGCCACCTCCTTGGTCCGGCTCCGCATCCTCCCCTGCCCGGAGCCTGTCCCGTCTCTCTCGGGCTAGGGCCAGCGGGCTGGTCCCCCACCTCGGTCCCTGGGGGCAGGGGCCCAGGCGGGCAGGGAGGAGAGAAAGGGGAGCGGAGGAGGCGGGAAGAAAGAGCGGGGCCTGAGAAAGCCCAGAAAGCCCAGCCCGGCCGATAGGGGAGAGATTGGTTTCAGCCGGAGCCGCAGGGCTGCCAAGTCCACATCCTATCGGCGGCCTGCACTCACTCAACATTCATCACTGCTGAACTCGGAAACTTTATCAACGCTAGAGGTTGGCGCCATCTCCGGGCCTGGCCACTCCCGGCCCTCCGATGGGCCCGATAGCCGCTGATAGATTACACGAGATTGTTTCACTCTGGAGAACCGATTACGAATGCTCCTCGGGGGAGGGGTGCAGAGCACGTGGCCTGGGTGGGGCGGGGAGAGCCCGAGGCCACTTGTGGGCCCAGGCGGTTGTCAAGAACACACTTGGAGCATGTGGCAGAGACCCCACGTGTGACTGGTGGGGAGGGGGAGGGGGAGGGGCGGAGCGGTGGCCGAGGCCACGGCGCGGGGCACGGTGGCCGAGGCCACGGCATAGAGCCGTGAGTGGGAGGGAGGCCCGGGGAGGAGGAGACGGGAGCTGTGCCGAGAACGGGGGCCGCAGGCTCTGGAGTGCTTCTCTCCAGATGGGCCGTGAGGACTGACAGGTGGGAGTGGGGCCGCAGCTCACGGAGCCCTCCCGCGTGGCCTGCCGGCAGATGGGCAGAGGCAGACGGCCTCCTGGAAGGGGACGGGGCTCCGGTGTGACAGGGCCCTGCCATCTGATGGGCGGGGCGGGAGACCCCGAGGGGGCTGGGCCAGGCGCCGAGCCCTCCTCAGCTCTCACCCCTGGGGCTGCAGCCCCTCGGGGCCCGTGGCCAGGTACTAGGAGGGCAGGCCTGCCCGGGCTCGTCTGCAGACCCAGCCCTCGGGCACGACTGCCCCGGGTCCCACGCTAGGGCCCCCGTGAGAGGGTCCTCTCGTCACGGGGACTCCCGCGCCCACTTGGGCTCTGGGTTTCCTTCACACCATGGTGCCACGGCCCTGGGGGGTGGCTAGCTCCTCTTCCTCCAGGCAGGCCCTCCTGATGCTGTGCAGATCAGGAGCGGGATGTACACCGGGCCTGGGAGACTCTAGTGTCCAGAGTCCAGGGGCCACACCACCCCAGGTGTCTCTCCAGTGCCCCGGGAATGGCGTGCAGCAGGGAAGGGAGAAGCAGGGTGCTTTGGGCGGGCCCGTTTCCCTGCTGGGTGCGCCTAGGTCATAGGCAGCCAATCTACTCTGCTCCCACTGCACAGATGGGGAAACTGAGGTCCCGAGGTGCTTCCCGGGCCTACGGGGAGTTGGTGGCTGTGCAGGGCCAGACCCCAGACCTCCTGGCCCAGTGCATCCCTCATCTCCGTGGGGCCCAGAGCCACAGCGTCCAGGAAGCTGGGGACGGCAGTGCACCTGGGCTTAAATCCCACCGGCAGGCCCCTCACCACCCTGAGCCCGTTTCCTCAACTGAAACATTGGGAGTTAAAGCATCAGCTTCAAATTCATAGATAAAAGTGGAAGAGAGGTTGCCCGGGGCTGGCAGGAAGAGGGGGTCAGTGTTCAATGGGGACAGAGCTTCTGTTGGGAAGACGGACAGTTTCTGGAAATGGATAGTGTTGATGGTTGCACAGCCTCATGAATGCACTTATGGCCACTAAGGTACACACTTCAAATGGCTAAATGGTAAGTTCTGTGTTATCTGTATTTTACTGTGCGCGCGCGCGCGCGCACACACACACACACACACACACACACACACACACACACACACACACACACGAGTCTACCACCCAGTGCCGTGGAGCACACAGCAGGTGCTCCCTGAGTGCCTGTCCCCTTCCTTAGGGATTCAGAGACACACAGCCCTCCACAGCGATGCGTCTGCCCCACCACGCTGCCCCAGGCCACTGCTGAGTGCAGAGACAGGCCAGGGCTTGCCAGGGTCCGGTCCTGCGTCCACGGATCGGGGCTGGAGATGCTGGGGAGCATGTCCGTGAGGGAAATCAGATGAGCTGACCGGTCCCGTGAACGGTCCCAGGCACACCTCTGCAGCCGGTCATGGCCCGGCTCTGCTGGTCTCCCACGGAGGTGGCCAAGGCTTCCCTGTCCCGGCTCCAACCCCTGCAGCCCTGCGCCTCCGCGCCCCCGTCCCCCCATCCAGGAATACCCAGTGAGCCCAGCCCGAGCACCAGGCCTGTGCCAGCTGCTGTCCTCTCTCCCCACCGTCATGCCTCTTTCCCCGTTAGGGCTCTTGCCAGGAACGCTCTTCCCCCAGACGCCATCTGCCTCTGCCTAGTCTCCTGTCCACCCCTGTTCCCAGGCGGCCAGCCCCGAAGCAGCAAGCCCCGGCTCTGCCCGTGACCCACGACAGCACTCCCTTGCAGGGGCTGTTTTTCTTCCAGTTCCCTCTGTTCCTTGGGTTTGCTTTGCTCCCCTGGGACAAGGCCCAGGCTGGGGAGCAGATTTAGAACCCAGTCGAGGGAGTATTTACGGAGCACCTGCTGTATGCCCTGCGCTGTCCTAGGGAAGGCAGAGCTGCCCCGCCGTGGTCACACAGCGGCGGTCTGGTTCTGGTCTGATGGCCCCCTCCCCATTTCTTTCCCCTTGATCTCAGCCCAAACTCCTTCCCTCCTCACCCCTCTGCTATTTTCCACTTATGCATTTTTGAAAAACGCCCACGCCTGTGGCTGGGTTTCAGGTCACAGAGCCCTGGGGGTGCCGCGGGAGCTGGTGGGGGGGGGGTCTCTGGCTGGACTCTGGGCCCCATCTTGCTAACAAGACATCCCAGGGGTGCAAAGCGCCTTTGAACAGTGTGAGACTCCCCCAAAGTTTCTTGAACGCTTCCTATGGACACGGTCTCTTGTCATATAAATTTCTAAAATGGGAGCTGTGGAGAACCCCGTTTCCAGAGTGCACCACAGCCACAGATAGAGGAGGACGCCCCGGAGAACGTCCTGTGTGAGCCCTCACTGTGTGGATGGGGACACAGGCCCAGGGAGCGCGCAGAAACCCTGGAGGCAGACAGGCCGGACCCTCCCGCTGTACAGACGGCGAGGCAGCTTTGGCAAACGGGCTGGACCGCGACTCCTCAGCATGGTGCCAGGCCCCCGCCCCCAGCCTGGTGCTACCCGGAGCCAGGCAGAGGGAGGGTCCAGATGAAAGTCCCCGCGGGGGGCGCAGAGGGAGAGGGGACAGCACACACAGGGGCTGGAGGTGCCCCAGACACGTGGGGTGCGAGAGGCAGCTGGCCCCCTCACCTCAGGAATGCCCAAGTCCTGGCCCCCCCAACTCAGGCGGTGGGGGTCTGGGCTCTGCAGGTCAGCAGGAGGTCATCCAGAGGCCCGCCTGTCCATCTCCCTGCGCCCAGTTTTCCACCACTGGGGTAAGGTCCTGCCCAGGTCAGCGTCTCCCCACATTAAGGGCTCCCCTGCGGGAGGCCCCGCCCACTCTGAGGAGGCCCGCCCCCCACACAGTGCTTAGCCAGTCCCTGGGCCTCACTCCTGCTCATTTGCATGCCCGTTTCCATTGGCTGAGGACACACAGGTTAGGCCCCGGGTTCCCTGGCTGTGGGGGTGGGGCGTGGGGGGGCTCGATTCTGGGGAGACCATGCTGGGTGGGATGGGGGTGTGGCACTGGGCTCTGAGGGCCCTGGGCTGGCTCTCAGGGACACTGGCTCTGCTGGGCCATTCCGGGGAGCCTGAGGGCTAAGGGGCTCTGTGAGAGGACCAGGTTCTGGGGGGTGGGTTCTAGGGGTGCCAGGCTCAGGGTGACCCGTCTTAGCCCCAGGTCTGGGTCATAAAGGGCCACCTGCTGCTCGGGGGAGAACTCTGGTTAGAGTGCAGGCACTTCCTTAAGTCCTACCCCCTCCCCGCCACTATGCATGACTCAGAGCAGGAAAGATACTGACCCAAGGTCACACAGCCAGGACGTGGCGGCACAGCTGGGAGCTCGCCTCCAGTCCTGGCTCCCCACCCCAAGCCTGGGTCCTTCCCTCCAGGGAGGGCCTGTAGGGCCACTTCTTATTTTTCGCTGCCTCGTCTCAGGGAGGGCTATTTTTCCGCTTCCTTTGCAAAGTGGTGGCGACATTGATGATGATTTTACGAGAACCCGGTCCCCCGGCTTTCACCTTAGATCTAGTGGCACCATTTTCGCGGCTCTGAGTTGCAGGGCGGTGGGCTTGCGGGTGTGTGAGTGTGTGTGAGTATGTGTGAGCGCGTGTGCACAGGCTTTGTTCCTGGCATTTTGGTGGGTGAGATAAGAGGAAACAACAGAACGGCTCGGAGAGGCAGGCAGATAGATAACAGCGATAGGGCTCTCCACCACCAGGCCTATCTGCTCTTTATCGCAGTTCCCTTTTCTTTCTTTCTGGTTCGGGGGGAGGGCGGAACACACCCCCCCAGCCCACCCCCACGCCCGGGACCGAGCCGAGGGGCCTCCCTCTCAGGCTCCCTCCCTCTGTGTCTAACACATCCAGTGCCCAGGCCCGGAGCTCCTGGCTGGAAAGGGCAGGGGTCCCGAAGGTCGGTGTCACCACTGAGAGGGGTGACAGGGCAGCGGCGGCAGGGGAGCATCCGCCCCCGAGAGAGAACCCAGATCCCTCTCATCAGCCCCGCAAAAGGGCCCTGAGGAGGGCTGCCTCCCGTTTTAGGACAAGGGCAGGGAGGCCCAGAGCAGTGACACGGCAAGGCTGTGCGGGGCCCGGGATTTGAACCTGGGCCTCCCTGGCCTTGAGGGTGGTGGTCGGCAGGCAGAGCGGGTACTGAGCTCCTTCCTTGAGAAGTCCTGTGTGCCCCGGGAGGGCAGGGCTGGGTGGGGACAGGGAGGCCCCAGGGGAGACGACCAGAGGGGCCGCTGACTCCCAGCCCGGCGCCTGTGGGGCAGGTCTTAGTGTCTTCAGCCCCGTTTTACAGATGTGGAAACCGAGGCTCAGAACAGGGAAGTGCCTGTGAGCCACAGCGATGGGGGCAGGCTGGACCCCCTAGCCTCCCTCTGCACTCTCTCTGGCTCTGGTGAAAGCAGAGGGTCCAAGGGGAGGGCTCCCAGAGCCACAGGACAGATGTTCCAGAACCACCCAGGTCACCGTGTGAGAGCACAGGGGCCCGGGCCTCTGCAACCTGGAGCCATTTGCCACAAACAGCCCAGGAAGAATGCTGGTGAGGGCTTCCCTGGTGGCGCAGTGGTTGGGAGTCCGCCTGCTGATGCAGGGGACACGGGTTCGTGCCCCGGTCCGGGAGGATCCCACATGCTGCGGAGCGGCTGGGCCCGTGAGCCATGGCTGCTGAGCCTGTGCGTCCAGAGCCTGTGCTCCGCGACGGAAGGGGCCACAGCAGTGAGAGGCCCGCGTACCGCAAAAAAAAAAAAAAAAAAAAAAAAAAGAATGCTGGCGAGATTCGAGGAGGAGGTGCAGCAGGCACCCCCGCAGGTGCCCTGAGAGAACCCCGCGTCCCCAAAGCACGTGTCCCAGGATGCTCTCCCTGCTTCTCTCCCGACTCCTCCCTCAAAGGCCGAGGAGGCCGGAAATGCGGTCACACCCACTGCACAGGTGGGGAAACTGTAAGTCACTTGCCCAGGCACCCTGCCCAGGCGGCGGGATTCAAACCCAGTCACCCCACCCCGTGCCGGTCCCCCTCCGCCATATACGCACCCATTTTACTGGAAATAGCTGACTTCCTTTAGAATACTGAAACAAAATAAAACCCCAAAGACAGAAAGAAACCAACTTTCTCACCGAAGGGGCCCATTTTCTGAGGACAGATGAAATGACCTCCAGATGCAAGCAGGAGCAGTCGCCCCATCATCCATCGCTCTTGGACAGGGCTGTGTGGCCCTGAGCAGTCACTCACCCTCTCTGTGCCTGGGCATTTTTCCCCAAAACAGAGAGGGCAGTCCTCTTAAGGCAGGTGGGAGCTCATGGCCGCCAACATCCCCAGAGCCTGCAGCCAAGACGGAGACCCAGACCTTGACCAGGCCTCTAAGTCAGGTCTCTACTGCTTCCTCCCATGCTGTGTGACCTTGGGTGGGTTACTCAACCTCTCTGAGCCTTGAGTCCTCCGAGGAGAAATGAGGTCAGAGGGGCCCCTCCCAGGATGCTGGGAGGACTCTAAAGGATAACACAGGTCATGCCCAGGCCTGGCATATAGCAAGCGCTCAGGGAAGGGAGCTACCAGCTAACAATGGCTCCATTCGGATTTTAAGTGTGGAGTCCCAGAGCCACCCAGAAATGTCACTGACTGTCCAGTCAGGCCTCCTGTCTCTGGGACCACAGAGAATCTCGTTTCTCAAGAGTTGCTTAAAAAATACATGCAGAAAGCAGGGAAAATGGCCAGCTGCCCTGCGCCTGCCGGGAGCCCCAGGCAGCTCCTCTGCCGGGCTTTCCGCGTCGAGGGGCGAGGACGCCTAGCTTCCCCTCTGTCGCATCCCCTCCCCCATGGCTGCCGCACCTGTCCCTCAGCGGGGAGCATCAGCCCCACGGCGGCCCTAATCGCACTCATCGCACCATCAGCGCCGGATCTCGGATCAGCTGAAGGGGGCGGCTTTACCCACAGACGCGGAGATGGCAGCTCAGCCCCATCAGCGCGCCAGCCGTCACACGTGGCGGCTGGGCGGGCCTCCGAAGGCAGGGAGGCTGGGGACCGGGCAGGGAGAGAGAGCTGGGAGCCCCTCCCTTTCTCCAACTAACTGGCAAGTGGGGCTCCACCGGGTTCCTTGACATTTACCAGGCACCTACTGTGTATAACCAGGCACTGCTTGTTCCAGGGGTCAGGGAGAGAGAGGAGAGACCCAAGCCTGGGCCCATTTGACACATGAGGACACCGAGGCCCGGAGATATGTCCCAGGAGATAGAGGCAAGGCAGCCGGGTCCAGACACCCAGCTCCGGTGAGAAGCTGGGGAGGTTTAAATCTCCCACGAGGGCTCAGCCCTTGGCCCTCATTCCCTCCAACAGGCTCCTCCTGCTGCTGCAGCCTTCCCCAGCAGAGGCCTCTACCTTCCCTCCCCAGCCGGGCCCGTGGACACTGTCTTGGTGCAGAGGCCTGGGAGGTGCAGGCTGGACGTGCCAAGGTTGACGGCCGGCCCGGGGGGACAGGACAGGCCGGAGAGACGGCCCCCACCCGGCCCACCCTCCTCCCTACCTTCTTTTTCAAAAACATAATTTATCTGTGTATTATCAAGAAATCCAGACACTTTAATCAGTGAGCTATGAAGTCAGAATTTCCATTCTTATCTGCGGGAGGAGTGGAAATGGAGGAGATAGCGCGAGGGATCGCTGGTGGGGAATGTTAATGGGTGGAGAGGCTGGGCCATTGGCCACAGAGACGCCGTATCTCCCCCATTATCAAGGCCATATCTCGCCAACCATCTCGGCGCGGTAATGGGGCCAGTTCAACTTTCCGAGTTATCACGGGAGCTGAAACCTGCGCCTGCCAGAGGCCTGGACTGGGAGACAGTTCGGGCGGACCAGGCCCCGGCGGGCAAAGCCAGGATGGAGAGGAGGGCCTGGCCAGGGCCCATGGGGGCCTGGGTGCCCACTGACCACCAAAGCCACTGCAGTGAGAGTTGGGGGGGGGGGGGCGGGCTCTCTGGGAAAATGTCTGGTTTTCCCCCCCGCCCCCTTGGTGGAGGGGAGCGATGGAGGGAAAGGTGTCCGGGTCCTGCAGCTTAGAGCCAAACCTTGGAGTGCCCGCCAACCTTCTCGGGATCCTATGGCGGAGCTGGGTGTGTGCATATTGTGCAGGAGGGGAAACCGAGGCAGGAGGCCACCTCTGGGCCTCAGTGGGGCTGGGGTGGTCCCAGGCCCTCCCGAGCCGTGCCAGGCCCATGAAGTGGAAAGGGTGGGCGGTGTGGGGGCATGCTGGGGGGACCAGGGTGTGGGCAGCCTGCCCTCCTGCCCTGTGGCCCGCAGGGTCCCCTATCACCTCTGCTGGAAACCTCTCCCAGGCCCCAAGCCCCAGGAGGGGGAAACATCAGAGAAAAAACCAGTCGGGTGGGGGCCTGCCCTCCTGCCCTGTGGCCCGCAGGGTCCCCTATCACCTCTGCTGGAAACCTCTTCCAGGCCCCAAGCCCCAGGAGGGGGAAACATCAGCAACAAAACCAGCAGGGTGGGGACATCCTGGTGGGCTCTGCCCCCGCAGGTCCCGACCTGAGGCTCGGGGTACGCTCGGTGCGGCCCTAATATGCTGGGGCTTCCTGCCTGCCCTCAGGGCCCGGGCACGGGGCACCCAGGGCCCATAAACAGAACGCATCTGCCCATTCAGAGGAAAGGGCCTCCAGATCCACTCATTCCCGGGGAGCACTGAAGCTGAGGTGCGGAGCAAGAGTCTCACCCGAGGACCACCCTCCCCTGCTGCCTAGAGGTCCCATGTGACCAGGAACTGCCCCAGGCGGGCCTGGACTTCGCGTGCCGGTTAAGCTGTGGCTCTGGTCTCTCTCCTGCAGCTGGGAGGCTGGGCAGCGGCCACTTTGGCCCAAGAGGGGAAGGGACTTGCCCAAGGTCACGCAGCCACCAAGGAGACCAGAGCTGGATGCTGTCTGGAACCGCAGGAAGGCCTCAGTTTCCTGGACGTAAACATGGTGGCACCAAGCCCGGCAGGGAGAGCTCTGGCCCTGGACACCACAACTGTCACCATCCTCTCCTCGCTCCAGGGTGGGGAGCTCGAGCCGCGGTCCTGAGTCTGACCTTTAAACCCTCTAAGCCTCAGTTTCCCCTCCGTGCACCGGGCTAACTGCTGAGCCCCCCTCAAAGGCTGTGAGGGGAGGACGTGAGCTCACGGCCGTAAGTGCTGGGCACCCAGCAGGGGCTTAGTAAATGCTCAGCTAACGCCTGCTCTAACGACCGATGACCATGAGCTGGGGTTGGTCTCGGGATGAGCTTGGGGCCCCGGTAAACTCGGGTCAGATGGGGGAAGCCTCAGCTTTCTCTCTCGTTGCAAGGGGCCGAGTGCCCGATGCCAGAGCAGCCCAAAGAGCAGAGAGGGGCTGCCCCAGGCCCACCAAGCCCTCCCCGGGGGCTGAGAGTCCAGCAGTGCAGGATGGGCCCACCGTTCTAGTGGAGGGCTCTCTAGCAGCTCTTCCCTGCTGCCCACCGCAGGCAGGAGCCGAGACCCCTGGCCCTGTGGCCCCCTGCCCTCCCGCTCCCTGGGTCTGACTTGCAGGGTGGAGAAAAGGGAAATGAAGGCAGGAGGCTGTGGCAGGTGCAAGTGGCCAGGGCAGATCGGGAAAGCTGGAGGGCTTGAAGTGAGACATCAAGAGGAACTGGCAGGAAGCAGCGCAAGGGAGATGGGGGAGGGGAGATGTGCCCCCCCCCCGCCCCCCGCCCCCCGCCGCCCTTCCTCTTCATTTTAACTTTGACAAACAACAGACGACGCAGAGGCTCTGGCCCAGGCTGGACCTCTGCTGTCAGGTCTCACCAGCCTCGCTGCCTGCGAGCTCAGCATCACAGTTGTACTTTGTAGGGGAACCAAGACTCAGGGGGCCAACTGACTTGCACCCAGCCCGGTGTCCCCAAGATATCCCCATCCTGCAGAGGTGGAGACTGAGGCTCAGGAAGGCAAGGTGAGCCTCCCGGCAGAGCCTAAGAGCTCCACCGCAGAGAAGCTCCGGCAGCCACCCAAGTGCAGAGCCCCCTCCTCCCAGGAAGGAGCCCACCCGCCAGTTCTGGGGGTGCCTGGGAGCTGGCACAGGGTTGTACAGACAACCCCATCGATCCCATCTCCACGTCGTTCGAGCGCTGTGTGACCCCGGTGCAACCACCCACCCTCTCTGATCCTCTTTTTGGGGTGCAAAACGGTTTGAGAACCCCAACCTCAGTGGGTGTATAGAGAATCTCAGGAGCGGACGCCGGCGAAGTGCTTACAGGGGGTAGGCTCTGAGGCTGACTGGCTGGGTCTCTGTCCCCACTCCACTCCAGCCCTGGGGTGGGGACCGTGGGGACCAGGAGCACGGGGGCCAGGGCCAAGCTCGCACCATGCCGGGGCTCACGGAAGCTGCACACCAGTGCCCCATCACCTCTTCTACGGGAGAGGGAAACACGGCTCCACAGCCGGCAGGCCCAGGGGAGGCAGATCGAGGGACAGGAGGTAGAGGGGAGGGGCCTGCCTATCTGTGCCCCAGCTCTGGCCCAAGGTCAGCCACCACATTCCTGCCCCAGCGGGCGCTGCCTTCTCCCAAACAGGAGACTGGGGGGAGGGAGGAGGGAGGGGAGGCGGGGAGGAGCTGGGCCCAAGAGGCCCTGGGAGGACACAGGATGACTCAGGAGGGCAGGACAGGTGACTGGGGGGCTGAGTGGGCACTGCCCAGAGAAACCTCGGCCCTCCTCTGGGGTCCACAGACCCAGCTCCTGGATCACAAGTTCTTGAGCATGTTACTGTCTCCCAGGGCCTCAGTTTTCTTGCCTGTAAAATGGGTCAGTCAATAACGCTGATAATCGTAACAGCAGGTAAGACCCTTGGGCAGGAAAGGGGCTGAGGGGGCCTGGGCCCGCCCCGCCTAAGGTGCAGTCAGGGCAGCCGGCCCACGACTCCCTCCCTCTTCAAAAACTAACACACGAAGGGGAGGAGGGTGGGAGGCAGGCCTGTGTGTGAAGCGTCCAGCCCTTGGGGCTTCTGGCAAAATGTTCGTAGTGCAACCAGCAGCTCCCAGGGCTGCCACGTCCACCAAGGACGTGACTGCGGGACTGCGCTTTACAGTTTGTATCTGGGAATCTCACGGACCCCACGTACAGGCCCCAGGAGGGAGGTGCTCTCATTAAGCTTCTGCTTCAAAAGCAGAAACCGAGGCAGGAGAGAGGCCACCTGCCCACAGGGTCACAGCAAGGCCAGGACTCGAGGCCGTGTGGCAGCCCCCCGCTGCAGTGGCCTCCCGCCCCGGACACAAGGGCTGGCCTGCAGCCCGGAGCCCTCGGAGGACGGTGCGGGCCTGGATCTCAGAGCTCCCACTCCCTACTGTGGGGCTCCGGGTGGGGATGGAATCCCCGGGGCCCGGAGGGAAGGGTCCCTGTCCTCAGCCCGCCCAGTGGTCCCAGGGCCAGCTGGGGTGGGTGGCAGCAACATGCCACCCGTCAACCAACAGCCCAGCCCCTGTGTCACCTGGGACCCCAGGTGCGCGCTGCCCTGCTCATCACCTCCTGCGTCCCAGCCCTGCGTGAGCTCCGCACACAGCCTCTGGGGTAGATGCCGAGTCACGGGTCACCCCCGCTCTACAGACGAGAAAACAGGAGACGCTCCCTGAGGCCACTCAGCTGTGGGCTGTGGTGCTGGAGTTGAAAGTTGGGGAGCGGGGGGTGGGGCGGGGGAGGGCAGGCCTCCCTCAGACCCAGACCGCCCTCATCGCCTCTTTGCCTGGAGGCAGGACTCTAGTCCCGGCCTCCTGATGTCTTCAAAACCTCATTTGCAAAATGGGGCACTGGACTGGGATGTGCCCATTGAACCAGTGGGCAAACTGAGGCAGAGAGGGGCCGCCCACACTGATGCTGCCTGGGGACCCTCGGCAAGCCGCCGTTCCTTTGCAGGCCTCCAGCTCCTCCTCCGTGAAATGGACACAGGGACGCAGGAGGCCCTGGGGTCCTCTCACTGGGCTGCCCGACCCCACAGCCCCTCACCTCTGGGCTGGCTTGGTCCAAACCCATCCAGCGCTCAGGCGGGGAGGTGAGGGGTGGGTGGGGGACAGAGGAACATCGCTGACAGCTCCCCAGTACAGCCCCTCCCCTCTGACGAGGAAACCGCAGCCCGGAGAGGGCAAGCAACGTGCGCAGTTTGCACAGCCCGGGCACCTGCCTGGCGAGTCGTAGCCGGAGGGGCTGGAGGTGAAGGCCAGCCACGGAGAGGAGTGATGGGAGGGGGTAGGTTGCGGGGCCCACTTCCTAGGCAGGGTCCTCGCGTGTGTTTTACTCTCTGGGGACAGCCTGGGAAAAGGGATTTGTCCATCACAGATAAGCTGCAAACCACAGATCTAACTTGACCGATGGACCACAAAGATACTGTGGAGGAGGAGGGGGAGGAGGAGGGGGAGGAGGAGGACGAGGACGCCGGCAGCTGTCTGAGAAGATGCGTATTCCCCGCCTGTGCTCACAGCTGTGCTCAGGGACCACCAGCGTCAGCGTCCCCATTCTGCAGATGGGGATACTGAGGCAAAGGCACTGAGGCTGGAAGGGGCTGAAAGAAGCCAGAGAGAAATCCTCCAAGTCTCGGCTTGAACCCAGGCCCTGGTGAGGGGGCAGCCCTGACGGGAGCCTGCTCTCCCCTCCTCACGGGGACACATGCACTGCAGCCTGAAGGCGGCTGAGCCCTTACCCACGGGGCCATCCGCCTCCTGCTGCCAAAGCCGAGGACATGGAGGCACAGGGGCAGACTCTGCAGGTGTCGCTGCCCCTCTCCTGCAACCCTCTCGGTCCAGGCCCCTCCTGCCTGGGTAGGGAACAGCAGGCGAGGTCCAGAGAGCGAACGTGTGATGGCGGCCTCAGTCTCCCCGTCTGTGAAATGGGGACAGGGGCCACGGGGCAGCGCCAGGAAGACCCGAGGGTATGGGGGCCGGTGGCAGGAGCCCAGCCAGGCGCCCGGGCCCGGGGCTACGGGGTTGGCGACGGTGGCCGGCGACGCAACAGCTGCCTCCAGGAGAGGGCCTGTCGATGGCAGATAGTCCGCCCCGAGTGTTATTCCCGAGCCCGGCAAGCCCCAGGAACGTCTGGTTGGCATAGAAACAGGAGATAAGGGGTACAATTAATGGCATCGTGTTCCCTCCTCCTTTCTTCCCCAACTGACCCATTTAAATCCCTGGCAGTGCTGGTGCCATGCTGGGCTCCCAGTGACCTCTGGGGAGGGGCTGGCTAGGTGGGCGGGATGAGACTGGGGCTCAGGGCCCTGGCAGGGCTGGCTGAAGCCTCCTGGGACCCCACCCCCCTACCCTGCGCAGAAACATCTCAGGAAGGAGGCCACAGGGGACTCGGCAAGGGCAGGGCTGGGGACCCCTGGGCACCTCTGCTCCCAGACGCCCATTTCACAGGTGTGGAGACTGAGGCCGGGGAAGCCCAGAGGCAGACAAAGGCAAGAGACTGTGGGAAAGCAGTGTGATGTTCACAGCGGGGCCAGACTGCCTGCCTTTCAACTCTGGCTGTCATTTTCTTGGGTGAGAAACTTAACTTCTCTGTGCTTCGGTTTCCCCAAGATGTAAACGGTAAGAACAGGACCTGCCTTAAGATAACACGTGGCCTGGCACAGAGTAAGCCCCGTGAGTATTAGCTACTATAGATAGCATTATTACTATCTAACGAGCAAATGAGCCGTCTGTCTTCCCTCCGGCCCAGGAATGCAGGAAAACCAGCGTGAAGGCCCAGCCTCAGGGCCTGAGAGCTCAGGGCCCCAGCTGCTGCCCACCAGAGCTCCGCTCAAGGCCAGGTTCAGGGAATGGGGGCTGGGAGCCAGCCTCTGCGTCTCTAAGGCCCTGGTCCCTGGCTCCCATGCCCCCAGGGCTCTGAGGAGGGGGCGGAGGCCAGCTGAGGGCAGCCACGGTGCCCGTCCACCCCCGGTTGGCAGGCAAGGTCACACCTGATTTCCAGAGAGGGGAAACTGAGGCTGCAGAAGTCACAGCCACCTGCTCACGGGGCTCGAGTTACGGGCAGCCGGGTGGCCGAAGCCCCATCTTTCCTTGCTTCTCTGCCATCACAGTGGGGTGGTGGGTACTGCAAGGTGACCCCTGGGAACCAGGCAGATTCCCAGGAGCCTCCCACACCTGGCAGGGGGAGGTGCGTCGCTCTGTGCAGATAATCCTCTCAAGTTCATAAAAACTGAGCGACCACCTCACCCCCCTTCCGGCCCAACCCAGTCTCTCTCCGGAACTGGCCCTCACCAGAAAGCACTGCCAGCCTCCAGGTGGGCGTCCGGCTGCTGGGGAGAGCGGGCAGGTGTCTTAAAGCTCGGAGTGAATGAGTCATCCTGTGGCCACCAATAATTTGCTTAATCAAGCTCTGAGAACGTGTGAAAAACACCTCCATCTGCAACGGAGCAGCTGTCAGGGCTGGGACTTCTTCCGGGAGCCCCTTGCCTGGCTGGCCTCGATTTCCACTTGGTATCTGGAGCCATGGTCCCCAGGGGCCCTCCCACTGCAAAAGGGCTCTGTGGTCCCCTCAGCATCCCTAGTCTGACCTGGGGGCTTGTTCCTGTCCCCACTGGCCAGAGTTGGAAACTGAGGCTAGCCCATGGTCCCTGGAGGCACCCCCAACAGCTGGCCTCTTCCTGACCCCCGCTGGAGGTCCCCCCTTGCAGGCAGTGCCCCGTCTGCCCCCACCCGCCCCCACCTCCCAGCCGGCCCCTGGTCAGCTCACCCCTCCCCTGGCTCCCCCGGCAGTGGCTATGAGCCAGTACTTGCATTCAGCAAGTGCTCAGTGAAGACCTGCTGAGTGAATCAAGGCAGGTCTGAGCAGACCTTCCCTTCTGATGTGGGGGACCTGCTCAAAAAGATGCCAGCGCACCGTGCTCCCCCCAACCTCAGCTCAGCAACAGAAGCCACTTGGATTCTTTTTTCAAGAAAACTCCAAGCAGGTTACACTTGGCACTTGCCAGGAAGAACACCCACCCCGACTTGATTCAAGGGGGAAAACGCCCTCTCTCCTTCTGGAGGTGACAAGCCTGACTCTGGCTATCTCACACCATCTCAGAGGGATCAGGGTTGGGTGTCCTCCCTCCCCTCCTCCCCGCTCCTGGCCGGTGCAAAGTCAGTTTTCTTTCATTTTGACGGACTGTACCACCCGCAGGGGGAGGATCAACTTCCTGGCAATGAAGTGTGTTTGGGATGAAAACTCGCCCAAACGGACCCAGGCACGCACGCCCCGCCACCCCTCCCCGGCAGGTCGGAGGCCCCCCACTCGCCCCAGCCGCGACGCCCCCGCGCTGTTGTTGCCTCGAACCCGGCGGGGCCTGGTGGCCATAGATAAGGGCTCTTATCGCTTTGGGAGATCGCCATCCGGCCGACCGGCCCGGCGCTTATCGGAGCTCACATCGACCCGGGCGGGAGGAAACCTCGGCGGGCCAGGGCGCCGGGGGTCCCGAGCTGCGCTCCGCCCCGCGCTCCCCGCCAGCGCGGCCCGGCCTATCGTCGCAGCCATCTGGCCGGCCAAGGCTGCGCTCCCGCCTCGCCCTCCCCCGCTCCCACTTTTGAAGTTAATAAATGGGAGCGCCTATCGCCGCCGCCATCGGTTGTGCACCTTATCAGCGCGGCACATCTATCTCTGCGCGGAACAAAAGGCGCACAGAGGCGCGGGCAGCTGCGCCCCGGCTTTGGTGGGGGCCCGGGGGGGCGGCGGCCCCAAGCGCTCGGGCCCCTCCCCTCCACACCCGCGGCCTGGTCGCAGGTGAGGCCAGCGCGGCGGGCACACAGCCGCCAGGGCCCTACGCACAGCCGCGGGCAGAGGGCGGGCGTGCGGGCGCCGCCGCTTGGTGACAATCAGCGCTCGCATCTTAACGCGCCAAGATCTGCCAGGGGGAGGAGGCGCCCGGGGCCGCGGGCTGAAGGGAGGGTGCCCCGGCCCGGCCTCCCGGGGCCGGCCCTCTCCCCAGCCCGCTTCCCGGGCGCGCTGAAGGTGGACAGCGGGGGCTCGCCCTCGCGCCCGCTTTGGTCCCTGTCCCCAACACGCAGCGCTCGGTCGACCCAGCTGAGCCCGGGCGCTCGCTCCGCTCTGGGCCTTATCGGCTCTGGCGATCGGCTCCCAACCTGCGATCTCCCTGCCCGCGCTATCTGCATTTCTCATCACTCTGAAACACATACACACGCACACACGAGAACAGACCGAACAGAGGCGCACAGGGGAGGAGGGGAAAAAGAAACCAGAGAACCAGCGCAGATCGGGACCTGTGGGTGGTTTTAATACTTGAGTTGACTTGATAGAAGGCGACTTTCGGAAAACAGGTCCCGCTTGCACATTGAGGAGTCGGGTTACGGGAACCCGGATTCATGCTCGCCTCCCCCCTCTCTGGGACCTCGGGAGTAGACACTCCCCCAGGAGCGTGCACACAGGGTTCTGGTGGCAATGGTCATGTGGACAGAAGAAGCAGTGCGGGGGAACATGGGGCTGGGCAGTGGTCTGGCCCTCCTCTTCGCCTCCTGGGCAGCCCCAGCGACCTGCTGGTCTGGCCGGGGAGATGTGGCCCCGCACTCTGGCCCTGGCAGCAGAGGCGCGAAGTTATTATTGGCGTGGGGTGGGGAGCCGTGCTTCCTGTGCACTGCCCTCTCTCTCCCTGCTCAGGCAGCCCAGTGGCCCCAAGAGTACGGGGTGCTCTTATCTCGGGGGGGGGGCATCATCAGTGTGGACACAGCAGCTGCCTGCCCCCCCCTCCCCCACCGGGGGAGTGGCCTGCAGGCCAGACGGGTGAGACACTTGGACGCGTGCGGAGGCGACCCTGGCCCAGTACTGAGTCCCAGGAGACCCCTCCCCGACTAGGAGCAGCCCCTCGGCTAGAGGGTGTGTGTGACCGCAAGCCACCCAGCGCACAGCGCCCCTGCAGTTCTGGCTGGGACACAGGGAGGCGAGGACCTCCAGGAGGCTGTCCCCGGGCAGGGAAGGCTCGAGTTCGAGACCCAGAGACAGGGCTGGAGCCCAGCGCGTGGGCTGCGGTAGCTACACCTCCACCCCCCAAGCCAGGCGGCTCTGCAAGCCAGCGGGAGTGGGGGTGGGCGCCGGCGGGTCTCCGCCACTTGGCCGTGCACTTCCACGCGCCCCGGGTGCCCCCTCTCCCTCCCAGGTCTCTCTCTTTCTCCCTCTAGATACAAAGCCTGGGAGAGTCAACCGCGCGAGATAAGATCACAATTTCAGCCCGTCCCGACAGAGCGATCTTATCAGGATGGGACTTGCAGAATGGAATATTTTAAACTTTATCTGAGCCCAGATCGGGCCGCCTTATCGCCGCACCATCTCGGGGGATGCGGGGGAGGGGCAGGCCGCGAGGTGGCCGCGCCCCCAGCAACCCCGTTCCGGCCCTCTGGGAGGACACCCCCCACCAGGCGGGACCCCCGGTGCCGGTGCCGAGACGCGGGGGACCGGCCCGCCAGCGGAGATTAGATTACGGCGCGCTTGGCACACAGAGCGGGGGGCGCGGCGCGGGGTGAAGGTCGCGGGCGCCGCGGGCAGAGCGGGGCGGACCGGGAGCGGACCGGCGGGGGTCGGGGCCGGCGGGCAAAGTTTGACTCACGCTTGATCTGCCGGGGGTTGCTCTGTTTCCTCCTGGACATGTCTCCGGCGCCGCGCGCCCTCGTGGCGGCCGCCTCTAGCCCCTGGCGGGCGGCGGCGGGCGGCGGGGGCGCGGCGGGGCCGCGGGGCGGCTCATGCCCCCGGCCCCTGGGCTCCGCGGCCGCCCCGGCCCGCGCCCCCAGCCCGCCGCGTCCGGCCCGGCGCCGCTGCGGAGGCCGGAGGCTCGGCCCTGCTGTGCGGCCGCGCGGACCGCCGGGGCCGCAGGGCGGCGGGCTGCTGCCGGCTCCTCCCGCCTCCGCGCAGACGCCGCCGCCGCCGTTCGGCTCTTCTCAATGGGACCTGCGGGCAGCGCGCGGCGAACCGGGCGGCCTCGGCCCGGGCGCTCGGGGCGTGCGGGCTGGGCGTTCGCGTCACGGCGCCGCGCCTCCGGGCCCGCCCCCACCGCTGGCCCCGCCCTCAGCACCACGGCCTCGCCCCGCCTGCACAGAGTTGGCCCGCCCCCGGGCGGATCTTGTTACCTCGCGGCCCTGGCCCCGCCCCGCCCCGCCGCCCTGGCCCGCCCCTGGACTGGCCCTGCTTTCTCGCCGCAATGGCCCCGCCCCGCCTGCTGGCCCCGCCCCCAGAGAGCTGAACCCGCCCCTGGCCCTGGGCAGACCTGTGGCCTCCTCGACTACTCCTTCGGCCCTGCAGCTTTGTCCCCAGACCCGGCTCAGACTCGGCGACCCAAGGCATCCCGCCGCCCCGCGTCCGGCCGGGCTCCAGACCTCTCTGGACCCGCCCCCCCGGCGCAGCTGCAGCTCTGTCCCCCAGCCTGACCTGACCTGGTTCGGTTCCTGGACACCGAAGCCCCGCCCAGACCACGCCCCAAAGCCATGGCTCCGACCTCCACCAACCATGACTCCGCCCCCCCGCCCTGTAACTCCGCCTCCAGGGCCTCGGTCCCGCCCAGAACCTCTGGGCTCTGCGACCACCCTCCTCGGCCCGCGGGATGGGGGACAGCGAGGGCCGGGTCAGGAAGCCCGAGGCCTTGACGCCCCACATTGCCTTGGACCAGATTTGGGGTTTGGAGCCGGCTCCGGCAGGGTGGGGCTTCTGCCCAAGACTGTGGCGGAAGCGGCATCCCTGGGGTTCGGCACCTCCGGTGGCTGCAGCCCCAAGTGGAGAGTGGGGGACTTCGGGTCCTCCTCCCTTGGGCTCAGATATGGCTGGAAATCGCGGGGAGGGGTGGCGTAGAAGCCAGCGGCCTGTGCCTGCTCCCCCCCGCAGCAGCCCCCAGGCGTTGCCCCTCTGGGCCTCTCCTCCCCCCGGCCGTGGCCTCTTCAGGGCGCCCCTGCTGGAGGCCCAGGAAGAAGGCCCTTCCGCGGGCTGAGCGAACCCCCAAGCCCCATCCCCGCCTGGAACAGTCAGAAGGGAGCGAGGTCAGTACTGCCTGTTCCAGCCATGGAAATGGAGACTGAGCCTTCTGTTCTTCGGGATATGTTCATGGGATCCCAGAGGCCCCCCATTTTCCAGGGAGGCTCAAAGTCATACAGCATTGGAGTTGTCCCTGGGGGCTCAAGTGTATTCTTTTAACATTCTTGGCCTGCATTTGGTGCCTGCCCCCACCCCCCATGTTCACAAGAAATAGGAAGTTAGCAGGGCCCGGGGGCTAATGGGAAGACCTTTGCAAACAGGACACCTGCATGCCTGTCCAGAAAGCTGGGCCCACCCAGCTGATGGCAGATAATCATCACAACTGTCACATATGGAGGCTGGCTGGGTACTGAGTACTCTGCCCGTGAGACCCCCCTCATTCTGACTCCTGTTACCTTTGCCCCTGCCCCACAGAAGAGGAAAAGGTTGCCCCCAGAACCTGGGCACTCTCCCCTGCCCTACTGCTGCTCCCAGGAGGGCAGGAGATTGGCAGGCAGGGCAGAAGGTTGAGGTCTACCCCAGGACCAGCCACTGCCACTGGACAGACAAGAACACTGAGGCCAGGAGGCCAGGAGACCTGTCGGGGTCATGCGCTCACCAGCTTTTCCCACTCCCTGTCCAGGGCCAAGGGGTACAGCCTTCCTAGAGTTACCCGGTGCTGCACCCCTTCTCTGGGGAGCATGGGGCCCATGGATGGCTGGTTCACTCAGCCCAGGGCTCCCACATGTTTGTCAACTGGACAAGGGGCCGCACCTGTCTGGGTTTCTCATTGGGCCTGCTGCCTTCCCAAAAGGGGGCCTCTTTACAGGATAGGAACCTCACAGTCAGGCAGTCAGGGGGATTCCTGGAGGAGGTGGCCATGGGCTGGACCTGTGCTGGGTTTGAGGCTCCATGCATAGCAAGTGACGCCCAGGTTGGTGCTGCTGGAATGCCTGGAGGTCTGTGTTGAGGAGGGTTCTGAGGGTCAGAAGGTGAAGGAGAACCACGATCAATTAGTGATGTCTGTCTAGGGTGCAGGAGGAAAAGAGTGGCAGGACTTTGGCCACTTCAGGTTCTGAGAGGAGAGACACACCCCAATTGCCCAGGGACTTAGAGGCAGAGGCAGGTCCTGATGACCAGGATCCACTAAATCATTCTCAGGGCTCAGTGAAAACTGAAAATGTGGGGCCCCTTGTTCAAAAATTAAGAATTTCCGGGCAGCAACAGAAGAGCCTTAAACCAAGTGCAGGGCTCTGTGCACCTGCACGGGTCAAGTGCCCATCAAACACCGTGACAGGGGGCTTCCCTGGTGGTGCAGTGGTTAAGAATCCGCCTGCAAATGCAGGGGACACGGGTTCGAGCCCTGGCCTGGGAAGATCCCACATGCCGCGGAGCAACTAAGCCCGTGCGCCACAGCTCCTGAGCCCGCGAGCCGCAACTACTGAAGCCTGTGCACCTAGAGCCCATGCTCGCGACAAGAGGATCCACCGCAATGAGAAGCCCTCGCAACGCAACGAAGAGTAGCCCCTGCTCTCCGCAACCAGAGAAGCCCTGTGCGCGGCAACGGAGACCCAACGCACCCAACATTAAAAATAAATAAATTTATAAAAAACAAACAAACAAACAAAAAACCCCGCCATGACAGCCCTGACCAAGGCCCGTGATGTTTCTGGGGCACTTTGTTTGCTTCCATGCTTTGCCCCCTCTGTCTGCCCTGCACGGGGATATTATTACCGCCACTGTACAGATGAGGAAACTCCAGCTTGCTCGTGACCGATCCGATAGCGGTGTCACAGGACCTCGCTCACACAGACCACTACACCCTCAGGGGAGGTCTGTTGATAAGGACGATAAACTGAGGAAAGAGGAGTAAGAAATGCTGTGGAAAGGCAGGCCCGGCTCGGCCCAGAGCGGGATCGACCCCCTCTGCCTGGGGAAATCAAGGAAGGCTAACTGGAGGAGGTGCCATCTCCGTGGGGTTTTGCAGGGATCCCTGCTCAGGTGGGAGAGGGTTCCAGCCGGCCACCTGCATCCCCTGTGGGAGTGCCAAGATTCACACCCAAACATCACTGGTGGAGAAAACAGAACTGCATTCAGTCCACTTGGGGGTGGGCAACACCCACTACGGAGCTGGGAAGGGCTTGGCGTGGAGCTGGGCTGCACTGCCCGCGGCCTGGATGTTTCCTGCTTTGCTGATTTCAAGGTCTAACAGTCTGGAGGCCTCTCGGGAAGGCTCCAAGGTTGTCTGGACCTAGGGAAGTCTCCTGGGGATGGCTCTAGGGGCGATGTCATTATCGGCATCACCAGCCTTTTCCGAGCCCTTCTTTTGGGCTGGTTCGTGGCCTCTCATGATGTCCTTGTGCAACCCTCTGGTGGTCACCCAGGCAGAAAGTGGCAGAGCTGGGCCTAGGACACAGCTTCCAAGGCTGTCGTGGTGGTGATGAAGACATTGAGGTTCAGAGTGGCCCTACAGCTTAGAAGTGGTGGCGCTTCCTGTGACCCCAGGCAGAGCACTCCGGAGCCCGGGTTCTTAACCCTGGCTGGGCCCCAGGGGAACTGGGTTTGAATCTTGGCTCTGCCACATTGGAGGCTGTGACCCTGAGCAAGTCCTTAAGCAGTTAGTTCCTTGGCTTCCCCATCTGTAAGTGGGGGCGGGGGGCATGGCCCTCAGGGCTCCTCTAGCCTCGATGCCACTTTGGCTCTGGGCTCACGTCTGCTCCACCGCCGCCCTCTGCCCTGTGGGTTGGCAACCGTGGGCCTGGCTCTGCTGATGGGCATGCTCCCTGCTGCCCCGACCCAGGAGGACAACCTGGGGGCCGGGCGGTGGCTGCCGGTGGGGAGGGGGCTGATTGTGGCGCCTCCCACGTCCCAGGCTCTGCACTGGTTGCTAGGTGGTGACCCAGGGAACCACAGAATGTTCTAGACACTTAAGCTGGACACCGAAGGATGAAGACTGTTCAGGAGAGAGTGGTGGCAGAAGGGCATTCTCAGCTGAGGGAGGGACAGGTGCAAAGGCTGGGAGGGCTGGACAGACTGTGGGGGGCGCATCCCGAGCCCAGGTCAGGTGAGGGGGCTCTGATGGCCGGGCCACACCGCGAGCCCTCTTTCTGCTTCACTTGCCCCCAGTGTCCCTGACTTCACCTCCGTATAGCTCTGAGAGGCCCTGTGGGGACGCTGTTGTCAGCCCAACCCCCGCTCCAAGCTTGCCTTACCTACCACCCTGACCGCTGCCGGATCCCCACAGTCGCTCCCGGCCCCACTACAGGCTGAAGCCAGCGGGGCCTTCCGCTAAGCGAATGTGATAACCTCAGGCCCTGCCCGGCCCCACTCTTACCTTCTCCTCTGAACCTCCCTGAATGTGGGTCCCGGTGGCCTGTGGCCACAGGGCCTTTGCACAAGCTGTTCCTGCCACCCGGTGCACCCTTCCCCCCCACTGCCTGGCCCCCTCACCCTTCCTCAGGGAGGTCCTGACTGCTTCCAGACCACATTAGGCCGCTCCTCTCTGGTCCAGCTTGCAGGGCCCAGGTGCCTTTTCTGTGGTACTCAGCACGCTGTTACCTTATGCCTGCAGTGGTATGAGTGAGTTGTGGACGGTTCCTCAGTGCCAGGGCCCGTGCTGAGCACCGTCTGCTCACAACAGCTCTCTGAAGAAGGGACAGTTAGAATTCCCATTTGCCAGGCAAGGAAACTGAGGCTCAGAGAAGTGAAGTCACTCCCCCAAGGCCACACAGCAGATGAGCAGCACAGCTGGAGTCTCCCTAGGAAATCCACGCCTGCTGCTCCAGAATGGGCCCTGGTGGCTGCGCTGGGGGGAAGGGGGCCCAGGCCTCGCTCTCCCCCGCTGCTGGTCAGCCCAAGGCCCGGGAGCCGCTGGGCAGTTGTGCCAGGGGCCCTCACCGATGCTTGTCAACACCGGCTCTGTGAAGGGTTTAATTAACTTCCTGTTTCAAGGGGGTATAATGAGTTCTAAGCACCACGTGACCCCATAGGGAGGTCAAATGGCAGCGAGGATGTCAAAATAAATTAAGTTAGGGATCAGAGGCGGCCTGCAGGAGGGGCAGGGGAGAAGTCGGGCGATGCCAGTGACAACTAGATGCCGCCTGGGCCACCCTGCGGGGAGGGGAGGGTGTACGGGGGTTGGGGGGGGGGGTGGGCTGCCGCCCGGGCTGCCCCCGTGGTAGCTGGGACTGGCTCTGGCCTGGGAGATGGGCTCAGGTGGTTCCCGGTCTGATCTCCACCGCCCACCCCTCAGACATCTTGGGGTAGCAGAGATGGGGGGAATGAGGCTGGTCTCCTCCGGGCTCAGCGGTCCTCTCTGAAACCAGCATCTCTAACAAGCGGCACCCTCGGAGACCCCGGGACACAAAGGTTCTTGCCTGGAAACCGTCCTCAGGTATTAGTGAGATCCACCCTTTCATGCAGCTGCCCAGGTGTGGCCCATTTACCAGCCAGGCACAGACAGGAAATATTATCTGGACATTTCCCAACGAAGAGAGTGGGGGTCACGTGGGTTACATCACCAGATAGGAAGCGCACACTTCCTCGTTCGCCCTCCTTCCTTCCTTCCCCCTCCCCCTCCCCTTGCCACCCCCCAGACGTGGATGGCGCTCCCACACTGGGCACCGGAGGTACAACTGTGAACAGCACACAGGACGCGTCACTCAGGGTCCAGCGGCAGGACAACATCCAGGATTAAGGAGTGGGCTGTGGGGCACACCAGATCAAACGTGCTGTAAGTACAGCAGGCTGGGGCCTGGGGCAATGGGGGTGCAGCTGCCATTTTGGCAGGTGGTTAGGGAGGCCACAGAGAAGACGTGCCATCTGAGCAAAGACCTCAAGGAGGGGAGGGGAGGGAGGGAGCCAAGTGGACAGCGGGGGGACAGGGTCCGGGCAAAGCCAGTGAGCCCCAGCACTTAGCCCTCGGAGGGAGCCCCGAGTGTCAGGGCTGGAAGGGTTTTCGGTGATTGTCGGGCCCATTTAAATAGGCAGGAAGGGACATCCCTGGTGGCACAGTGGTTAAGAATCTGCCTGCCAATGCAGGGGACACGGGTTCAAGCCCTAGTCCGGGAAGATCCCACACACCACAGAGCAACTAAGCCCGTGCGCCACATCTACTGAGCCTGCGCTCTAGAGCCCGCAAGCCACAACTACTGAGCCCGCGTGCCACAACTACCGAAGCCTGCGCGCCTAGAGCCCGCGCTCCGCAACAAGAGAAGCCACCGCAACGAGAAGCCCGTGCACCGCAACGGAGGGTAGCCCCCGCGCAGCAACTAGAGAAAGCCCGCTCGCAGCAACGAAGACCCGATGCAGCCAAAAGTAAATAAATGAGTTTATATAAAAAAAGAAATAGGCAGGAAAACTGAGGCCCAGAGGGGCTGGTGATGAGCCTGATGTGTCTGGCCCCTGGTGGTCACCCTCCTGCCTGGGCCCCAGCAGCGGTCCTGGGTCTCTCGGCAGCTGAGACCGAGGTGCGGTGTGTTCAGGCCCAGCTACACCCTGGGCCCCGGGAGGGCCGTCTGCATCCTCTCTCTGCCTGGGGCTCCGGGGAGGAGGCCGGTGGCCTTGAGTTGCAGCCCACAAGGCCATGCCAGCCGGTCAGCAAGGTAGCCACTACCCTGTGGGAAGGGGCCGTGGCCTTGAGCTCCCAGGCGGGCGGAAAGGAGCAATGCCCCGAAGGCTCGGCATGGCCACAGCAGCGGGACCTCGGGCCAACTAGCCACCCACCAGACAGGCAGACGCATGGGGTCTGGGGAGACGCAGCCTCAGGCTCAATTCTAGAGCCCACCCGCGGCGCGTTCGCAGGTGACGTGGACAGGACCCACGGCCTCCAACTCCTGTCCCCGCACGGGAGGTGCTTGGATGGACCCCGGTGACGAGGAACCAGCCCTTCCCTGGAGGCCCTTTGCGCCTCTGAGGCCTTCTCTGTGGGACCCTGCACGTGCAGATTCTTCCGCCTGCGTGAGCGTGGCCGTCTACACACTCTCCCTGGGAGACCGGCCTCTCTGAGCCTAGGGAAGCCCACTTTAATGACATTCTCCAGCAGGTTCCTGGCGGACGTGCCCTGTAGCCACGCGGGCAAGCCTCCCCCCTCTGCGGGGCCTGCGGATGGAGCCCGGCCTGTCCGCTCCACCACCAGCCCTCTCCCTCCTGCTGCCCTGTCCACCGAGCTCTGGCAGACTCCCACCCGCTCCCCCACCGGCGCCTCCCCCGGCCCTCCTTACCTGGTCCCAGGCCCCGTCTTCTGTCCGGCCCCGTCTCCAGGCTGGGGGCCGAGGGCTCGTCGGGGTCAGGCTTTGGGGCCTGGGCGGGTGCAGCTGTACGATGCAGCGCTCATGCGACCTTGCCGCTGACCCTCCGTCTCCCCTGCCCCCCGCCCGGTGCAGGGCGGCCCCGGGGGACCCTGCAGTCTCAGGGTGAGGGGCACTCTGGCCTCCTAGATGGGGGAGCCAGGCCCAGGGGTCTCTGCCCGAGGCCGGCGAGGGCAGTGGGGGCTGGGCTCCGCTTCTCGGCCTTCTCGAGGGATCAGGGAGCCGTGGCCCCTGCACAGGGCTATACCCACCTGGACCCTCTCCCACCCTGTCCGGCCCACTCCCTCGGCTCACATGGGGCCCTTCGGGATGCCCACCCCGGGTGCCTCGAGGGTTGGGTCCCACAGATGCGCCCCACGGAGTCGCTCACGTGGGGGTGTGTGGGCGTGTGCGTGTGTGCGAAGCCGTGGAGGAGTGCACCCCCGTGTGCCGTGAGCGTGTGTCTCTGGGCCCGTCGGTGAGGACGGGGGTGCCCAGCGTCCTTGCGATGTGTGCGTGTGGGGCTCGGAGGCCGCTGCCCACGGAGGCCCGGCAGCCGAGCTGCCCCGTCCCCGCCGGGCCGGCGAATGCTGCCACCTGCTGGCCAGGTTGGCACTGTCCGTGCCACGGGGCTCGCGGCTGCGGGGTGGGCTCAGGGTCCAGGAGGGCGGGTTTCGCTCACGTCCAGCCCCGAGAAGACTAGAGCTGCGGGGGTCCCCGACGTGGCGCGCCCGGCCCGCCCCGGCCCCGGATTCCCAGTCTGGGGCAGGGCCTGGATGCCCCGTCGCGTTTCCGGGGATGCGGATGCCGGCCCCAGGCCGCCCGAGGCGTGGTGAGCCGATGGGGGGACACACCCGGTGCCGTGGACCCAGCCGGCCCACGGGCGTCCACCACCAAGTCCCCAGATAGCCCTTCCCCGACGCAGCCCCAGCTCCACCCACCGAAAGCGCAACTCGCAGCCCAGCCCGCACCACTTGGTGCGCCGCTGGCTTGTTCCCGGCCCGTCGTGGGGGTGGAAATGGAGGCGGCCCACCTGGGCGGGGGGACTTGGTGCGACTGGCTGAGACCGAGAGGGAGGACAGGGCAGGGCGTCCCTGGCGGAGGGAATGGCAGGGCCGGGGCCTGGCACGACGAGGGGGAGTGCGCAGGGCGCGGGGCCGCCGTGGGCTCTGCAGTCTCGGGTCTCGTGCAGGATCCCTCCCTGTGGAAGGGCTTGGCGAGTCTCCCCCCCGACCCCGCCCGGCATGTGTGGTTTGGGGCCTGCTCTGAGAGACCCCCGTGTCCAGGCGGCTGTCAGGGGCAGGACGGGATCAGGGTTGGTGGCCGACTCTGGACGGGCCCTGCCTGCCATCTGGGCCCTTGTCCCGGACACGGGGGTCTCAGGACACGTGGGTCCCAGGGATCTGAGCCTGCGGTGGGCGTGTGATGCCCTGCTGCTGCCTTTGCTGCCCCCTGGGTCCCCTAACCCAGCTGTGCTAGTTCCTTCCTGAGAGGGTCCCGCCCAGCACTAAGGCACTGTCTGCGCCGTGTTGACAAGTCTGCTGGGGGCCGGTGGGGCCACTCTATGGCTGGGGCAGCTCTGCAGGGCCAGGCGGCCCTGGGACAGGACGGACGAAGCGGCGGCTCGGTGGGGGCAGGCAGGGTGGGGCTGCGGGAGGACAGAGGCCACAGAGGAGGTGCCCTGTGAAAATAGTGGACATATATTTGACAGCATGGATGCGCTAAGATTTTACAACCTCAGAGCCCCCGGGTTTATCCATCAGCACTAAAGAGGCACTCTGAGCGGCACACATACCTTCTACAAAGGCAGCATGGGCCTGATTTGGTTTCTTTCGAAATATCAAAATTAAAACTTTTGACATACACATTGCACCCGAGGCTAAAATGAAGAAACAGAACAAAACAAACCACAAACCTCAGAGACACCTAAGAACAGAAGGAAGCCTCTCCCTGCCTCTGCCCCCGTGAAGACACGATTCTGTAGAAAGGACACGCGAGCCAGCCCCTGGGTCGTGTCAGTGCGTGAGCTGCCCGACTGGCTGCTCTGACCTGCCCGTGGGGCTGGAGCCTCCCACCGGCGGCCGGGAGCCAGCGAAGGGCTTCTTAGGCCACTGGTGCCTTGGGCCGCCCGTGTGGCACCTTGCGCCTCCTGGCCCGACCCCACCCCCCAGGGAAAACAAATCAAGGAAGCCTGTATTCACATTACAACATGAAAATAGCACCAGGATCTTCAGAGTAAAATTGCTGATACTTGCAGCAGAGAGCTCCACGTAGAAGGAAGGCTCTAGAGAGGGCAACTGCGGAGGCTGGGCTGGGGGTAGTGCGGGTGGGGTCAAGGTGCACTGGAGACTGGCTCCTCCGTCAGTGGCACGGACAGTGGCCGGCATGACCCTGTGGTCAGAGAAGGCCTGTTGTGCTCGGCGGCGGGGGGGGGGGGGGGGGCGTGTGGTGGTG
>NC_041230.1:54502875-54574398 GCF_002837175.3 Physeter macrocephalus | reverse complement strand
GGGGGGGGGGTGGTGGTGGTGCGGGGGGCGCCGGGCAGCTCACAGATGGCTCTTCCGCCCCCATCTGATTTCTAGGGTCGCTTTGGAATTCCAGCAACAGCAGCAACGACACTAAGACGGAGGCTGCCACCATACGACCGGCGGCTGCCTCAACTTACTTCCTGCTAGATGACACAGGTGGGGCGCCCTGTGCAAACCTTTAAAGCGAGGGGTTCTCTGGCGTACCGGGCCTTGGCTGTGGGGCACACGGGGCTGGGGTGGGGGTGAGCGGCTCTCTCTTTCACGTCTTGGTACAGAGAAAACAGCTGCATGGTCTCAAAGAGGCTGCAGCTGGCCCGCCCCTCACCCTCACCTTCCAGCTAGAAAGGGATTGCTGTTCACCCCAGGCCCTGTTCAAGGCATCAGAGTCGCAGGTCTAACACTAAAGTCTGAGTATCTGCACGCTATGGCAGGTGGATTAAGATGTGGCCACCGGGCAAACTCTCGGAGGACGGGAGCTCCTCAGCATAGACCAGGGTCCCCCATTTGCCAGTTCGTCCCCAGCCCCACTCCCAGGCACGCGCTGGCTCCTATAAATTACTCGGAAGCCTCCTTTTTTAAAGGGATCTTGAAGCTGGTTAGTCTCTGCCCAAAAAGCTGGCTGAGGAGGTGGCTCTGGGACTCGGCTGTCCGGCAGGCCCGGGAGTTGGGGGGTCCAGCACCGGGGACAGCCCCGCCCCTCCTGGGGGGCCTGTGCAGGGGTCTGGCCTGGGGGAGGGCCTTGCCCAGCCCCTCCTTGCCGCGCCTGCTGTTCCCTTGGGCATGGCCGGGCTCCCCCTTCCGCGGCTCTGAGGGCTGGGGCGGTGTCGTGCCGCTCTGGCTACCGGGCTTGGGCTTGGCAGGGAGCACGCGGCTGGGAGTCGCCTGCTTTCGCGGGGCCCGGGGGGGTTTGTCGGGGACCGCGGGGCCTCTCCCTAGGCTCCCCACAGCTTCACTCCTGGTTGGCCCCGGCGCCCGGCCCTTTCTCTTCTTCTCACTGCTGTCCCCGTCCTCCCTGGGGCCCAGGCTCCCTCGCGGCCCCTGGTCACCGGCTTCCCTTGGTCCCTTGGGGTAGCCCTTGGCTGGGGCTCGAGGGGGGGCCTTGTCTGGGGCGGGGCCCTGGCCTGGGCCGTTGGGCTTGGCTGGGGTGGTGGCTGTCTCACTTTGGAGCTGCCCGCTGGCCGGCTGGGGCTGGCTGCCGCCCGCTGCCTTGGTGCCCTGCCGGGGGCCTCCAGCACCCTGGGAGCCGGGGCCCGGCTTGACTTTGAGGGTGGTGGGCTTTGGCCTGTCCTCAGTGCCATGGGGGAGCTCTCTGGGCGTTGGGCTGGGCGCCGCCTTCTTCAGCTGTACTGGGAACTCGGGTGCTTTGCTGGAGGTGGGCGAGGCTGACCTGTCCTTGGACGAGCTCTGGCAGCGCCCGGGCTTGTTGGCACTGCCTCTGTGGGAGGGGCCTCCTGCGCCCCCGGCAGGCGCCACGTGACACGTGGACACCGGCTTCTCCTTCCAGAGCAGAGAGGGGGCTTCTGGGTGATGGTCAGGGGCACATTTGCCAGGGGCACTTGGGGTCCTGTGTTTCCCTGAGAGCGGGCCAGCTGCCCTCTTTTCCTCTGCGTCTTGGCCTCCGGCCCCCGGCTGGGGCAGAGAGCCCCCCAAGGGGAGAGCCTGCTGGAGGAAGCGCCCAGGGCTGCCTGGGGAAGCCTCGTCCTCGGAGCTCTCCAGGGCCTGGTCCGGCTCGTGGCCATCTTTGCCATCGGCCGAGGCCGCCGGGAAAGGAGACAGAGACGGGGGCAGGAGCTCCTGGAGGGCCGAGGGCAGATGGCCGCCGCCGACCGGGTGGCCCACGGGGTCTGTGGGCCTCTCTGGGCTCCCGGGCTGCCCTGCTGTGGTGCTGGGAGCTGCCTCCGGGCAGGGCTGGGGCAGGGCTGGGAGGGACCGCTCGCTCAGGGTGGGGCCGCCGTCCCGGGACAGAGGCCCGTCCACGCCGGACCCGGGGGGGCTGCCGGACGCGGCCACCCTGCGCCGTTTGCTGGGAAGCGAGCCCTCTCGGGCCGAGGCCTGGTGCCCGGGGGCGCCGGGCCTCCGCACGCCGCGGAAGGTGAAGGGCTGCTGGCCCCTCCTCCGGTGTTTGCCCATGTGCCGGTCGAACTGCTCCTTCTTGGCGAAGGTGTAGTTGCAGGAGCTGCAGACGAAGGACCTCTTGCTGATGTGCGTGACGTTGGCGCAGAGCTCGCAGGCGTACAGCGGCGTGTGCTGCAGCTCCAGCTCCCCGCTCAGCCCGTGCTCGCCGCCCAGGTGCACGCGCAGCTCCTGGTGCTCGGGGTACACCCGGGGGCACTGGGGGCACAGGTAGACGCGCTGCGGGCTGTGCACCGCCAGGTGGCGCTGCAGCTTGAACGGCTTGGGGAACCGCTTCCCGCAGTGGTGGCAGTCGCGGGCGGGGTCCTTGCAGTCCTGGTGCACCGGGACGGCTGGGAGCGGGGACTCGCCGCCGGGCGGGGCGGGGTTCACGCAGGCCGACGGGCTGCCCTGAGCCGAGGCGCTGTCCGGGTCTGAGCCGTTGGCGCGGGCCTTGGCTCTTGGCCTCTCCCTCGGGAATTGCTTCCCGGCTCCCACATCCGCCCCTGACGCCTCCGCGGGGCCCCCGCCCGCCTTGCCGATGGAGCGCCTGCCCCGGCGGGCCTTGGAGACCTGTCCCACGACGCCGCTCAGGAAGCGCGCGACCACGCCGTCCCCCTCCCCACCCCCGGGCAGGGCCCCCGGGGACCTCCGCGCCTGCCCCTTGCGGGCGAAGCGCACAGCGTGCTCCCTTAGGTGCTCGTTGTACATCCAGACGCCGGCGACCTCCCGCCGGCACATGCCGCAGGCCCACAGCCCCGCCCTGCTCTGCACGTGCTTCTCCCGTAGGTGCTCCCTAAGCAGCTCGCGGGAGCCGAACCTGCGCTCCACGCACATGTAGCAGGTGGGGGGCGGCGAGGGGCTGTGGGCCAGCTTGTGGAGGTCCAGCTCTCCCAGGCCGTGGAAGCGCTGAAAGCACACCCTGCACTTGTAGGACGCCCTCCTGGCCTTGGTGGGCCGGCCTCCGCCCGGGGCCCTTCTTGCCCCGGCCGCCTCCTCTGGCCTGCTCTGTGGGCCCTGGGAACTGGCCGTGGCCTTGAAGTCCAGGAAGCTGGCGCCGGGGAGACCTGCGGGGTCCTCGCAGGGCCCTAGAAAGCACAGCTCCCGCACCTGCAGATCCACGGCGCTCCCGGGGACGCCACCCTCGAAGGGCTCCCGCTCCAGGTTGGGGGGCTCGGGGCTCGCGTCCCCCGGAGAAGAGGTGGCCTCGTGGGCGGGGGCCTGCAGCTCCAGGCCTCGCCAAGCTGCCGGGACCATGTGCAGCTCAGGGATGTTTTCTGACGGGTGGTCCTCGGCGCAGCAGGGGTCCGCCTCCGCGTGGGGCTCCAGGGCCCACAGGCTGGGGCCCATGGCCCAGGGGTCAATGCCAGGCACCTTGCTGCTGAGGAAGCCCTCCAGGAGGAAGGACTCCGGCAGACCCGCAGCCTCGTCACCCCACGGGTCCTCGTGGGACAGGCAGAGCGAGCCGGAGTCACTGAGGTCTGTGGGCAGGCGGGAGGGGGACAGGGTGACACCGCCCCCTGCCTGGCTGCTGGGCTCGGGCTGGGGAGGTGGCCTCGACTTTTTACAGCGCTTCCCATAGACACGGGGGTTCTTCTTCCGAACCAAGCGGTCTCCCAGGGGGAAGAGCTGGGAAAAGGAGGCCTCATCATCAAACAAGCTCAGAGGGTCTCCGAGATTCGGGCTGGGGGCTTCAGGAGCAGGGCCCTCCTGCTCCTGGACCCCCGCTCCTGGACCGTGCAGGGGGTCCTGGAGGCAACTGCTGATGGTGCCGCCTGCTTCAGAACCACGAGTCTCGGGAGGGCCCTGGGGGTCCCGGGGGGGCTCGCGCCCCTCCCAGGCACCTTGCCCTGATCTGCTCTCGGCCACTCTGCTGTCCCCTGCAGGTTTACCCCCAGCTGCCCTCGACGGCCCTTTGCAGATGCCCGACATCCTGGTCTCTCGGGGTCCCCCGCACCCTCTTGCCGAGGCTGCTTTCCGCCCCGCTGGCCCTTCTGGCCCAGGAGGTGCCCCCTCCACCATCCCTGGACAGGCCACCCGATCCCCAGGAGACTTCCGTGCAGGCCTCTGCTCCAGGTCCGTGGCGACGAGAGGCGGCTGCGTGGACTCACTCTCCCGCTCTGCCTCTGGGGAGAGGTGGCGGCTCGGGAGAGCCGGGCAGTTGGCGATGGTAGTTGACGGATTCCAGCCTCTTCTCCCTGAGGTCACATCTGCAGGGCCCTGGAGACCGCTCTCCTCCCGGAACCTTCTCGCTCTTGGCTTTCTCGCCCTCTTGCTGGCTTTCCCCTCTGACTCGCTGGGGAAGTCTGCGGGCGGCCTGCCCCGCCTCTGGCCCCCGCCTTTCTTTGTCTGTCTGGAGAGGGGCTCATCCCTCTCCAGCTGGTCCTGTTTGCTGGGCTCTGCAGGCCTCATGTCCACCCCTTGCTTGACCGTGTCTGGGGGGTGCGGTTCCCAGCGAGGGGGACAGCCTGGTGCTCCCGGAAGGCTGAGCCCCCGCCTAAGCCCCTTGGACATCTCGGGACCCAGGGCACCCTCGGGAGCCGCAGAGCCGCCAACAGGGGTTCGCTTACCGGCCTGGCTGGGGTCTCCCACCAGGCGCCTCGCTTTCTCCTTCCCCGGCGCCCTGCGGCTCTTCTTCCCGGCTGGGTGGCATGTCTGGGGGGCAGGTGGGGCCGCTGGGCTTGGCTGGGAGGCAGTACCCCTGTGCAGCCCATGCTTCCTGGCTCTGTGGCGGCTCAGGCCCGGCCCAGAGCGGAAGGAGGCCGAGCAGACCTCGCAGGTCACGGGCTGCCCGCTGGGGGCTCCGCCCTTCCAGTGGCCGTTCTCAGTGAACCCAGGCTTCTTTTTAAAGCCACGAGGCTTCTGTCTGGGGTCCTGGGGACTGAGGGGACCCCCCTGGGGTCTCTGGTGGAGGATGTTTCCGAGGCTCTGGGGGGAGTGGGCTCTGGCGTCGCTGGCTGTGCCGCTCGGAGCCGTGGTTCTGCCTGGGTGGAGCTCTGTGGCAGGGCAGGTGGCCCTCAGACCCCTGGTGCCAGCTTCGGATGCCTCTGTAACGGCAGGGCGCCCAGGCCCGGGCCTCTCTAGGCCCTCCTGTTCCTGGCGGCGGGCCTCTGCCTCGCCTTCCTGGCAGGTGTGGGCATCTGGCCCCATGGCCCCCCGTGTGGAAGGGTCAGTGGGCACAGCGGTGACACGGTGGCTTTCCCTGTTGCCTGGGGGTTCTGAGGAGGGGCCCTTGGGCACCCCATCGGGGTGGGTGCTGGACAGGGCTCCCCTGGGGTCTGGCCACTCGGCCCTGGGGCCTCTGACTGCCTCCAGGCCACCGGTGGTAGGGACGCCGGACAGGGCAGCGGCCTGGACGGTCACTCTCGGGGAGGTGGCCCTCGCTGGGTGGGGAGGGGTGACACAGGCAGGAGCTTCCCTCGGTCTCTCTTTTCTGGAACCCTCTAGGGTTCTTGCCATGCGAGCTCCAGGGCAGTCCCCTCCACGGGCGGGAGTGAAGACACCGACGGAGCTGGGCTCCCCGGGGGGCTCTTTCAGGGGGCCACAGTCCCCCCGGAGAGGGCGGCGAGCCGGGCCTTCCTTGGGGCCGCAGGGATCGGGGGTGGCTGCAGAAGTGGGCGAGGGGGTGTGGCTGGCCAGGTCCCTGGTCGGGGGCGCTCGGCTCTCGCCAGCGAACAGCAGGTGCTTCTGAAGGCCTGGGCCAGCTACGGCCTCTGGAGGCTGGCCTTCAGGCCCATCTTGTGCGTCGGCTGCCGCCAAGGCTGGGACTGAAGATTCTGCCTCGCGGTAGGTGGGGCCTGGGGTGGCCCGTGCCCCGTTCCAAAGGCCCACGGCCGCCCTGCTTCTCTGGAGCTGCCCGGCTAGCTGGTCCGGCCGCCCCGGCCTCCCCCGGTCATCTGGCTGCAGTTGGCTGGCTCCGACTTGGCCCTTGGGCTTCTCGGCCTGGCCGTGGGAGCCCGGATGTCCATCTCCCTCTGACCCCAGCTGGCGTCCGGCCACAGCGGGGACGGCTGTCATCCGCACCCGCCCCGGGAAGCCCCGGGCAGGGCTGCAGGCCATTTTCCCACCTTCCACACTCTCCTCTCCCGGATCTGAGGGGTCGCTGTGCTGAGGACTCTGGGTGTCATCAGGCGGGGGCCCCTGTGAGCCCCGGGTGTCATCCTCTCTCTCAGCCGCTCTGGCCACCAGGAGCTGGAGCTGATGAAGGGGGCTCGAGGCTGGGTCCTGGGGCCTCCTGCCAGGGCTGGGGTCGGGCACGGAGGCACGACTTGGGGAGGCCCCCGCTGGTACAAACTCCTCATTACCCTCAGGGCCAGGGCCCCCTGCTACAGGGGGCAGGAGCCCTGCTCCTCCTGGCCCACCTGTGCTGCTCACAGAGTGTCCCATGGGGGCACTGTTGTGACTGGCACCAGAATGTGGGGTGGCACCCAGGGGCAGAAGCTCGGTCCCCCGAAATGCCAAGCCAGGTGCCAGAGGGGCAACAGGGCTGCCAAACGCTTCCAGCTCTGCGGGGTCTCGGCAGGGCCCAGGTGCCCTGTGGGACCCCGGGGAAAGCCCCCCTCTCCGTGGGCACGGAAAAAGCAGCGGGAGGTCTTGGCTGTGCTGTATTCTGGGGGCCCTGTTGCCCTTAGGAAGTGAAGGCTCAGGGCTGGGGCTGCACTTCGCTAAGTCCCCCGTGTCCCACGGGGGGTCCGGTAAACAGACTTCCAGGTGGGCCCCGAGGCCCCCTTCGGCCCTGGGGAGCCCCGGCTTGGAGACCCCGGCTTTCTGCACTGGCCGGAAACTGAGGCTGGCCCCAGTGGGCCTGAAAGGACCCCCAGGAACCACGTCCTTGTGGGCGCCGGGGGCCAGGGATGCTTCTCCAGGGTGGAACGAGGGCCACTCCTCCTGGGGGCCCCCTAGAGCGCCCCCCGTGGTGGCCACAGTTGTTTCTGCCCCCTCCGGGTGGGGACTCAGCTCCCCGGGGCCGGTGACGCTGGCTCTGCACGGCTCTCCCGGGGCCTCCTGTGCGCCTTTGCTTTGCAGCTGACTCTCCAGTTCCGTGACCAGCCTTTTGATCTCGAGCTCCTCCTCTGACAGCTCACCGCTACAAGCGGTGCTACACTCGATTACCTTGCCGGGCAAAGCGGGGAGGCTGGTGGCCACCGTCCCTTCACTGGGGCACCTCTGACTGAATGCCTTTTCCCCTGAGAGGCCGGGAAAAGGGCCTAGATGGCCAGGCGGCACGGGGGACACTTCCTCCAGCAGGGACCAGCCCTTCTTGGGCAGAAACGAGGGGTACGGCGGGTCTAGCTGAGGTTTCCTCGGGGGAGGGGCGGCACACGCACGCGGCACGTGGGTGTCCCCGTTCCCAGAGAGGCTGCCATAGACTGGCGGCTCGAAGCCGTCCCCAGGCAGCCCCGAGAAGAGGGCCGTGCGCTCCAGGGCCGGCGGCGATTCAGCCTTGCCTGGGCCCGTGACCACTGTGGAGGGTGGGTTCCTGGGCGGCCTGGGCTCTTGGGAACTGGCACCCTCGCCATCCTGGCAGAGGCCTGCCCTGACGGCCGGCGGGCGGTCTGGGGCTGCGGACTGGGGGCCCAGGTCTTCGTGGAAACAGCCAGCCAGCTCTTTGGGTCCGGGGAACAATCCGCTGGGAGGGCTGCTGTGGGGCTGAGGCCCCTTTGTGGCGCCTGGAAGCCCCACGGAGTCTCCAAGACCAGGGGTCTTCAAAAAGAGGGTCCTGGGTCCGGGGCGGGCCGTGTCGGCCGCGTTAGCGACGGGCGCCGGCGATGCTCCCGGCGGGGAGGCGGGGGGCTCCCCTCCGTCCTCGGAGACGGCCGGCTCCGAGCAGCGGGGGGCACCCAGCGCGGGCGAGCTCGCGCGCGGCGCCACCGCGTCCTCCTTGCGGAGCTGTGGTCGCTCTGGGGTTGGGGGGCAGGGGCCTCCTCCCCCCCAGGCGGCTGGAGACGCGCTCAGGGCCTCTCCGTGAAGTTCTGTGGCCTCGGGGGGAAGGTCTTCCGCAACTTCAGGGCTCTCGGTGTCTTGGGGGAAGTCCAGAGGGGGACGGCTTTCCTCTGGGGTCTCGGCGCCCCTGAGACCCCGCGGGAGGCGCTGGGGGCCTCTCTCCTCAGGGCGCACCCCAGCCTCTGGGCCGGGCGACGGGCCCTGGGCCTCGGGACTCTTGATGGGACCCGGCCACGGCCTGCCCGGCTCCTCTGGGCGTGGGGAGCCCCCGGGTCTCGCGGCCTCCCGCCTCGCGGCCTCCCTGGGCTTCTGCCGCCCGCCCCCTCTGGGACCCGGGGCCACGTCCACTTCCTTCCTCTTCTCGCCCCGGCGCCACCGCCGGCCGCTGGGGCGGGGCCGGCCTCTGAGGCGTGAGCCTCGCAGCCGCGGGCCATCCTCCTCCTCAGACTCGGAGGCGCCGCCGCAGCCCTGGGGGCCGCCGCCCACGGCGCCGGGCGCCGCGCCGCGCCCGCCCGCCCGGTTCTTCTGCTGCACGATCTTGTGGATGAGCTCCTTGCTCCAGGTGCCGCCCCGCGGCCGCCTCCGCCTGCAGTCCTGGCCGGGGGACAGTCGGAGGCGCCTGGAGCTCCGGGTCTCCACCAGGAGGGCCCGTGCCCCGGGGTCTGCGTGGCTCCTGGGGGCCTGGGTTCTGAGGTCCCGCGGGCGGGACGGGGCCGGCTCAGCCCGGCCTTTCCTCCTCGGCCTCAGGCGGCTGGCCCTGGAGCCCCTGCCCGGCCTCTTGGCGGTGCTGACCGTGTCCAGCTCTTTCCGGAACAACTTAAACCGCTTTCCTCTTCTCTGCTGGCCGGCCAGGGCGGCCCCCTCTGCCTCGGAGGGCACTGGGCCCAGGGAGCGGGTTTTGGGCCCGGGGCCGGCCGGGTGGCCCCTGTCGCCGGGCCGGGGCGGCTGGGGCTCCGGCGGGGCAGCCACCGCCGGGAGCGGGAGCTGGGCTTTGTTCTCTGGCGTTGCCCCCGGCCTGGTCTTGGGGGGCTGTCCGGTGGCGGGGCCCCTGGGGCCGGAAGGCTCCTCGTCGGTGAAGACGTCGATGAAGCTGCTGTCGATCTCAGGGTTGTCTGACTGGTACTCCAGGCCGTTGAGTGCCTCCGTGATGAGGCTGTCCAGCTTGGCGGCGTCCTCCAGGTCCAGGTCCCCTGCCGGCAGCGGGAAGGGGGCGGCGGCCGGGCTGGGCAGGAAGCTCATCCTCAGGGGGTCGTCTCTGCCATCGGGCCGCACGTCCCCGCCCAGCAGGAAGGGCGCGGTCCTGGGGTGGCCGAGTGGGCTCGGCGTCCCGCTGGCCGGGGCTTTGGGGGCGGCCGGCGCGGAGGGGGTGACAGGGGGCGTGGGGAACCCGGGGGGCTGCTGGTGGCCATCCTTGGCCCTGGCCGGCAGCAGGCTGCAGAACTGCCGGTGCCCCAGGAAGGCGGCCAGGCTGCTGTAGTTCCGGTCACACTGCCTACAGGTGAGCAGCACGTCCAGCTGGTCCAGGCTGGCGCTGCTGAGGGGGAAGTGGTGGGCGGGGTAGGGGGGCGGCTCCTGGGGGAAGCCCTCCAGGCCCACGCCGCCCACCTGGAGCCCCGGGCTGGGGAACGGGGTCTCCTCCAGCCCCTCCGTGGGGAAAGGGAAGGCCTTGACGGGCTCCGGCTGGTAGTGGAGGGGGAGGGCGTGCGAGGGCTCGGGGGACGGGAAGGGGCTGCCAGTCTCCTGGGGGTGAGCGGGCGGGTGGAAGAAGGCGGAGGGCCCGGGCAGCCCGGGCAGCTGGCCCTCGTCCGAGCTGGGGTTGGCTGGGCTGCTGGACAGAGGGGACAGCGACGAACAGCTGCTGCTGGCTGTGTGGGTGGCCGGCGAGGGCAGGGGCGACTCGCTGGGGGAGGCCCCCACCACCCGGGGCGGGGGCGGGCCGGGGGGGCCCCGGGGGGAGGCCTGGGGCGGGGCCGCCCCGAAGAACGGGGGCTGGGCTCCAGGGTCCTTCAGCCCGTTGTAGGCGAACAGCCCGGGGGAGCCACCGCTGCGCTGGCCCGGGCTGTTTCTCAGGACCGTCAGCTTCTCGCCCGGCCCGGGCGTCTTGCCTGCGGCAGCGGCCAGGGCGCCCTGGCTGCCCCCCTGCCACTCGGGGACGTCCGGGGGGAAAGGCAGCTGGTTCAACATCTCCATCTGGTGGGGGCCGGGGCCGGCGGCCGGGAGCACCTGGGGCCAGGGCAGCGGGGGGCTCTGGGCGAGGCTGAGCTGCTGGCCTGGGCCGGGCTGGGCTTCGAAGAATGCGCTCCTGGTGGTGGCCAGGGGGCCCAGGGGAGGCGTGGGGTAAGGGGCTGGGGCGGGGTCCCAGAGCGGGGGCAGTCTGGCGGCGGGGGGCCCCGAGGCAGTCAGCTCCGTGTCCCGGGGCGCTGGGCTGGCGCTCACCCCGCCGGCTCCGGGGCTTCCGTACGCCTGCCCGGGAAACTGCCTCTGGGCCAGCGAGTTCGGGGGCCCCCTGGGGCTCCCCAGCCCATCGTGGGCCGAAGGCGGAGTCTCAGGGAGCACTTTGGTCATGCTCTCGTGCAAACCGTCCCGGAAGGCGGCCGTGCTCTCCGAGAAGGGGCTGGGGGCCGGGCAAGCAGCACCAGGGGGAGGGAGCGCACCGCCAAGGTCGCTGGGGGCGTTGGGGCCACCCGGGCGGCTGGGGTAGCAGGGCGGGGCTGGGGGGCCCGAGCGGGCGGGCAGGGGGTAGGCTGGGCCCGTGCCCACCGGCTCCTCGGGCCACACTCCCCGAGGCTGGTGGAAGGCGAACACCAGCGCCCTCTCGGCGTACTCGGGCCCGGCTGCGTCCTCGGGGAAGGCTTTCGGGCCGGCTCCGTGCAGCTCTGGGAAGGGGTACTGGAAGGCAACCACCCCGGGGCTGCCGCCTTCGGGAAAGGGCTCCGGCTCAGCGGGCGGCACCCCGAAACTAGCACCTGGGAAGCTGTTCTCAGCCGTGGGAGGCCAGGCGTCCGCCCCGCTGGCCTGGAATTCCACGTAGGAGGCCGGCCGGCAGGGGCTGGCGCCGCTGCTCTGGGGGGCCCTGAGGGGCGGGGGCCCAGGGGTGGCGCTCGGTGAGGTATAGTTGGTGGAGGTAAAGCTGGAGGGGGTCTCCTGGAAGCACTTTTGGAAGCTGAGCTCTTCCGGGCCAGGCGAGGCCTCAGCCCTGGGGGGGCCGGGCCTGAGCCGGGCTCTGGTTCCTTGGCCCCGGGGGGCCTCGGCCTCTGGGGGCCGGGGGGCCTCCTGCTGCGGGCCCTCAGGGGTCTTCTCGTCCAGGGCGGGTTTGGGCCTTGAGCTGGCGATGCTCAGACCGTAGAGCTGCCGCGGGCTGCTGTCCAGCCTGCTCGCCCGCCGTGCGCGAGCCTGCACCAGGCTCCTCCCTGCTGGGGCCTGGGGGCTGCTTCCCTTCCCAGGGGCTCTGCTCAGGGACTGGGCTCTGGGGAGCGGGGCCTTGGGCCCCACCTTCCCAGCCTGCCGCAGCTGGGTCTCGGGGCTGTCCATGGCTTGGGCCCCGCTGCCCGTGGCCTTGCTGGTCCTGTTGGCTGGGGCACTGACCTCACTGGGAGGTTGCAGGGGGCCCCCCGTGCCACTGGCCGCTGGGCAGGGCTGCAGGTCTCCGGTCATGGTTGGGGGTGGCGCTCCGAGGGGCTGCTCCCCAGGCATGGCCCCTCCGTCCTGGGTGCTAGGAGGATGCTGTGGTCTGAGGCGGGCCGCGGAAAGCGGGCTGGGCGGACATCCTCGCCCCTCGAGGGGCCCCGGAGGGGCCTGCTCTCATGGTCCTGAGTGGAGCCTGCAAGGAAAGGACGGAGTGGGTCGGGGACCATGGGGCTTCGTGGCTCCCACGGCGGCGTGGCAGGCTGGGAGCGGAAGCCGCGGGCACGTAACCTGTACTTTTAGGGGAGGGGGCTTGGCTCCGTCGGCACCTTGAGAGATGAGAGGGGAGAAGAGCTGCTGCCAGACTGAGAAAGGGCTTAGCGGGGGCGCGGATTGGGGTTGGGGAGGAAAAGGAAGGAAAAAGAGAGAAAATACCGTTGGGGCCTGAGATCTGAGAAGACCCCCGGCCACCCCCCAAGCAAGCCCTGCTAGGCACCAGCCAGGCCCTGAGCAGGAAAGCCCCGTGTGGCATGTGGCTCCCAGACCTGCAGTGGCCCCGTGGTGGGGTGACGGGCACCTGATGGCCGGGACAGAGAGCCCAGGAAGGACGCAGGGGGCGTCTGGCTGAGGCTCCCACCTGGTCCTTCACCTGCCCCATCCCCTGCCCCTGGGATCACACGGGACAGCCTCAAGGCCCTCGCCCTGCGGACCCCCGGTCTCCGGAAGGGGCCGGCTCCCTTCTTGGGCCCCTGAGCTGAGCTCCTGTTTGGGGGCACACGTATCTGGCCTGGCCTGTGAGCCTGCCCGAGCACAGCCCCGTGGGCCCCTGGAGAAGAGCCCCACCCAGAACACTGAGCTTCTGGAGCACTGGGTGAGGGGAGCCCCCGGGGGCCTGGCCCTCACCGCTCCCTTCCGTCCGCATGACCCCACTCCCATCCCCGTAGCGGCTCTGGGGCTCTCGTCCGCAGGGCAATCCCGGGGCCGGCTCTCAGCATCACTGAGTTTCTTGGCTCTCCCCAGACTGTCCCGGGAGCTCAGACCTGCGCGAGGGCCACCGGCTCTGAGGTCGTGGCAGAGGCTTCCTGACCCAGGTCGGGCGTGGCTCCGGTGCCGGCCAGCAGTGGGTGCCACATCGCCCCACGGCCGCCCCCTCCTCTGCCAGGCCAGCCCCGCCATCGGATCCTCCCTATTCCATCAGCCCGGGGGCGCCCTTCCTCCTAGATAGAGACCCCCCGCCCCCACCCTCTGGGCTCCACTGCCTGGGGCAAGTCCTCGGCTTCCCTGTCCGTCTGCGGACTGAGAGCCTTTGGGGCGGGGCTCGCGGGTGAAGTCCCCTGAATGAATGAATGAGGGCAGCAGCAGGAGCTCCTTCCGGGCCCTCGCTGGGGGCCGGGACACTGAGTGCTTCTGGCCCTCACAGTGGCTCCAGAGGTCAGAAGCGCCACCGTCCTCGCCGATTTACGGTGAGATTACGGAGCCCAGGGGCGCCGGGTAACTCGCCCAAGACCTCACGGCTGGGGAAGGACACTGGGGGTTCCTGCGGGGCCTCCTCCCAGCCCCACACGGCCCTGTCTCCGGGCTCGGCCGGGCCACACGTGGTCCGGACGCCTGCTCAGAGCCGGGCTGTGCCCGGTGTAGGGGCAGCGGCAGCCAGGGCCCCCAGGACGGCCCCCGCACGACAGAGCTGTGGGGGCCGAGGGGAGGGCGGGCCCCCGGTGACGCCGCTGGGGCGAGTCCCTTAGGCGCTGTGTGCCTGGAAAATGGGCATCCCGGTGGAGCCCCCGGACGGGGCTGTGGCACAGATGACCCTCTGCCAACTCTGGGTCAGCCCCTCGTGGGACGTGTGCCGTCTGGGGGGGCGTTGCCCACGCGCTCTGTTGCCGCCTGAGCCTGGGCCCTGAGGGTGGCGAGTCCGCATCTGCTTCTCTGCCCGCGCCCGTGGCCTGGAGTCTGGCGCACGGTAGGGGCCCAGGGCTGGGGAAGTGGGCGTGCACGCCCTCGGGGTAGTCATGGGAACAGCCTCCCCCGCGGGGCTGTCCTGAGGCTCAACAATGCACAGAGCCGGGCCGGCCGCTGGCACGCAGGGGCTCCCCTGGGTGCCAGCGCCTCCCGGGCCTCCGTGTCCCCGTCTGCGCACGGGCTGCCGCGCTGCTTCCCCCCCCGCGCTGCTTGAAGCCACATGAGAGTCGGGGTCTGTTGGGGTCACCCGGGCCGTCCTGCATTCTGTTTTTTTTGTTTTTTTTTTGCGGTACGCGGGCCTCTCACCGCTGTGGCCTCTCCCGTTGCGGAGCGCAGGCTCCGGACGCGCAGGCTCAGCGGCCACGGCTCGCGGGCCCAGCCGCTCCGCGGCACGTGGGATCCTCCCGGACCGGGGCCCGAACCCGCGTCCCCCGCATCGGCAGGCGGGCTCTCAACCGCTGCGCCACCAGGGAAGCCCCCCGCATGAGTTTTTAAGGAGGAGCGGAAGCCCTGAGCCCAGGCGCCCTCCCCTGCTCTCGGGCACCTGCGGCCTCGGGCCCGCACACTCGTCACTCTGAATGCCAGAAGCCCGGGCTCTGCCCAGAGGGCTCCCCATTGGGCTCAAGGTGGGGAGACTGCATCATGACCCAAGAGTCCGCTGTGCCCTGTGGAAGGGTTGTCTGTGTGTCCTGCTGCAAGCAGGACAGGCCACACGGCTCCTTCTGGCCGCTAAGCTGCGAGCAGCAGTGGCTCATGCTTCTTTCAGGCAGAGACGTTCAGAGCCCGGACTCGGGAATCGCCTTGCTGCCTTTCAAGGGCCGAGGTCACAGGCTGTGGCGCGCTAGCTGCCTGGCTGCCAGGAACACGGCCCATCTCCTGGCTCCCTTTCTCCATCGGCGGAGGGGGATGGTCGGACCCGGTTGCCTGAAGGGTCCTTTCAGTCCCAGCAGCTGTGAGTTAGCTGCTCCTGGTGGAAAGGCCCCCTGTGGGGGCTGACCCCTTGTTCTCAAGTTCAGGTTCACACGGCGCTTCTGGACATCTGCCCCGTGCCCAGCGTCCAGGGGAGCAGACACAGCACAGCTGTGGAGACCTGACACTGGCCCAGAGCCCCTGGACGACCCAAAGAGGCTGGGCACGGGGGGCAGTGGGCAGGGAGCACCTCCTGCATGCTAGGTGGGACCTGACTCAGGACCTGGAGGGTCAGAGGAGGGGCTCCCGCGTAGCAGGCATCAGGGGCCCTGAACCCGCTTGGGGCTGGTGCCCGCCCCTCCCTAGGAGCAAGGAAGGAGCAAGGACGGGCTCTGGTCTGTGGGGCCTCTGCTCCTGAATTTGCCAGGCAGTGAGGCCCAGGGGCCAGGTGGGCAGATGTGCAAGGGCCCCTGACCTCGAGGGGCCTCCCTCACCACCCCTACGCACACTGCCCAGGCGCTGGTGTGAGGAGCGGGGAGGGCCCAGGGCTTGGCCTCCCCACAGCTTCTGGAGCTTTCTGGGGGTGGCCGGTCACGCCCAAGTAGCTGTCGGACACCACGGAGGCCCCGCAGGTCCAGGCTGCGAACTGTGCCCCCGAGAGGGATGGGTGGGCGGGGCTCGGGCCTGGGGGGGCTGACGGCCCTGGTCCTGATCCCCCGGCCCCTCCCCCGCCTCAGTTGGGCTCAGGGTCTCCACCCGTGCCCCGGGACTGACGCTGGCCCCCAAAGAGCGCAGCGAACAAGCTCCTCACGGGGTGCTCAGCAGACGGTGTGCAGGGAACCGACGGATTTCCCGGTTAGCACCGTAACCGCCGCGCCCCGCCAGCCCGAGTCCCGGTCTGCTCACGGGCACGAAGCAGATGTAGGGCGGCTTGTGCGGAAGGCTGGGCAGGGTCTGAAAACAGGAATAAGAGGCTCATTTGCTGGTTTGAATCAGCTGTGCTGCAGGCCCCTCAGGAAAGGAGGGGTCTGGCCCGAGTGGCCTGACGAGCTGGCCAGGGGACAGAGCGTCAGGTGACAAGCCCGGCCCAGGGCTGCGGTTCGGAGCCGAGTGCCGGCCCTGACACCCGGCCCCGGACGTGGCTCCGGGGAGGCAGCTGGCAGCCCCCGTTACTGCCTGAGCGAGCGAGACGGAAGGAGACACGCGTGGCGGGGACAGGGCAGCTCCGGCCGCGTGCGGCCCGCCAGCCTCCACTCCAGAGGTCCCCTCTACGTACCTGGGAGTTGGCCCTCAGCTGGGTCGCCGCGCAGCTTCCACAGGGATGGGGATTTCTTGGCTGCAAAGAAAATGGGAAGCATGTCAGCATCAATCTGGTGCTTGGCCGCAAGCCCTGGGGGGGCGGGGCCCGGAGAGAACGTGGAGCCTGCAGAGCCCCAGGAAGCCAACGTGGGCTGCGGGGAGCTGGGTGACCTCAGGAGGCCCGTGGGCAGCTGAGCCCGGCCCGGCGGGGCGGGGGGAGCCCTGCAGGGGTGGGGTCAGCTGGTCGCCTTCCCGCTGGGCTGATGGTGATTTTACGTTTCTTGTCGTGGTGTTTCGTGTGCAGAGATCACACGTTCCTGTGGTTGAAGTTCTGCAGTGAGAGGTCTCCCCCACCGACCGGCTGCCCCGGCCCATGGACCCTCTTTCGCCGCCCTGCTGGGTCAGCACACGGGGCAGCTTCTTGTGTTTCCCTCCAGGGTTTCTTGATGCAAATACCAGAAAATATGAATAAGTATTCCCATTCCCCCCTTTCTTCAACAAAAGATAGTCTACTACACACGCTGTACTTTTTGCATTAAACGGTGACTCTTAGAGGTAACCCCATAGAACCTCATAAAGCGACGCCTGGCTGACGTCTGCCTGCCCACTGCTCCACCCACACGCGGCTATGGAATGTTCTGCAGAACGGCTACTCGTATACCCAGATCCCTCCGGACGGGTGGATGCTAGGTGTCCTATTTGGGCCTTTACAAACGGCAGAGCAACCGACACGCGTAACTGAGACCAGCAGGATAAACCCAAAGAAGAAATGGCGCCGTCAAGGGCAAATGCATCTGTGATTTGGAGAGAGATGGTCCAGTGAAGCACTATTGCGGTTTCAACGTTTGGCCACAAATTCTTTCAACCTCCCCCCTCCGAAAATGCCTCCCCTTGATCAGGGGCTGGGCGCGGCGACTCGCGGCTAACGCACAGAATACACGCCCAATTCGGAACCTACGGGAACGGTATATAATGGTTCATCGCCTCAAGCTGCCATGTGTCACACAGCCTTAGGGAACCGCTGGGGCAACTCTCGGGGGTTGTAAGGACTTGCATCCCTCCTGACAACGTGGAGACTCCGAGGCTTTAAAGTGAGTCCCGGCGCCACAGGGCGGGGAGCGTGCCCTTACCTGGAGGTGGGCAGGCCGAGGCCTGGGGAGGGCTCTGCCCTCCCTGCAGCTTCCCATTCACTCGCTCACTCGCTCGCTCGCTCACTCACTCGCTCGCTCACTCACTCGCTCGCTCACTCGCTCACTCCTCACTCAGGGACCTCCACGTGTCTGCTGGATGATGGGCCGGGCGTTGGCCACAGTGGTGAGCGACTGATTCTGCCTCTGCTGTGAAAAGTCAGCAGCAACTATGGATGAGGAAACGAAGGCTCAGAGAGGTTGTGTGACTTGTCCAAGTCACACAGCACGTAGTGAACACGGAGGGGTGTGAGGCAGGTCCCTGGGGACCACGCTTGCCCCGTGCAAGACACAGCGGCTCTGCACCTCAGCCCCCGCCTCGGGGCCCCTCTCCTCCCTGGGGTGGCCCTGCCTCCATGTGCTGCCCCGTGGGCAGGGCTCAGCCACCCCGCCAGCCTCTCTCCTCTGCCCCAGGACGGCGGGCCTGACGTTCTCCGCCTGCAGCACCCCGTGCCGGCTGCCCCTCCGGGGGCACAAGGGCCCATCTTGGGTGCTCAGACTGTGGGGCAGGCTGCGGACAGCGTGTGCCCGGGTCTCGGGTTCCCACCGCTGCCCAGGCTCTTGGCAAAGCCCCCTGGTGCTGGCTGGTGTGGGTTTCGGCAGGCCTGGGGCCCCTTTGAAGTGGGGAGATCCAATCCCCCAGATCCCGGCCTGCCCCCAGGAACCCCACGAGTTCAGGCGTCTCCTTTTCGCTGAGAAACACCACCTGCCCCAGCCTCTGGGTAACTCAAGCCCGCGGTGGTGCCGGCTGGCTCCAGCTGGGGTGTGGGCGGCAGCTCCTGGCGAGGGGGGTCCCGCCACGGGCCTTGGGCCCAGGCCCTCCGGTGTTCCCTCCCCGTGGACCCCAGGCCCTGTACGGTGTCCGGCCTCTGCTCCTGAGCCTCTGCCCTCACCTCCCCTTCCAACCTGCCCCGTTTCAGCTGGGGCCTCTCCGTGCCCTCCTCTTCCTCCTTCCCGATTCTCACCCACTTCCAGGGAGACCGTGAGGGAGCGGGGGTGTCAGCCGGGCCCCGGCTTGAATCCTGGCTCTGGCACCTCCTGGCTGCAAGACGGGGTGATCACAGCTCTGGCGTCAAAGGGCTGTGGCCAGGGGGCTGGACGGAACAGCAAATCATTCACGCGGTCCTGCATGCACTGAGCCTGCGGGTGTTATAGCTCCGAACGTGCTCACTGCTCCTCCAGGCTCCTCGCCAGCCCGCCTCCGCCAAGGAGCCCTCCCAGTTATGTGTGTGTCCACCTGCGAAGCAGGTATGATCTCGGGAGCCCTCGGAGGTCGGGGGACTGGGCAGCTCAGCGCACAGATGGCCCTGTCTGGTCAGAGCTCTGGGCCCCGACCCCACATGCACCCCCGGGCCCCCCGGCCTTAGTTTCCCCAGCTCTAGACGAGGGGCTCGAGCTGATTACCCCTCAGGCCGCCCCGGCCCCCATCTTCCATGACCCGGTGACATTGCCGCCTGGGGGCCCGATCAGCACCGGACCTCGCTCTCGCCCTGCGGCCCCCTCGGCCTCCCTGCTGCTGGCGTGCCCAGACGTGGGAGGGTTTAATTTTCCTGTTATGATGCTTTCTCAGCAGGGTGGGGCTGTACCTCCTTCACCGGCAGGGGCCCGGCCTTCCGTTCCCCATCCTGCCAGAGAGTGAGGCCACACGGCCCGGTGGGGTAGAGGCGTCTGCCCTTTCGTCCCCTCGTCCTGTCCTGGCTTTGTCCCAAATGGGTGCTGAAGCCCCCAGTGCCCTCGGAGGCGCTCAGGGCTGGATGAGGTCGTGAGGGGGGGCTGCGTGCCTGCTCTAGCCCAGCCTCGGCCCGGCGGCGCCCGTGTGTGGCGTGGCGTCGGGTGACAGGACGGGTGTGCGGAGGAGGGCACGGGCTGGGGCAGGCCCAGGCTGCTGTCCCCTCTCCTTCACCAGCCGTCCCTCCCCGAGGAGCTCACAGCTTTAGGGGACGGCGCCGAGGCAACAGCAAGGACCACAGAGGACGGTGTGGACGCAGCCTCGACCTCACGGCCTCCCTGCAAGGTCAGCGCTCACCCCTGCTACAGCCAGGAGCAGAGGCTTGGAGAGGGGAGGTCGGGCCCCAGAGCGCTGCGGGCAGGCACAGGCATCGGGACGCCCGTTAGGACGGAGCTCGCAGCAGCCGGTCGTGAGCGGGGCAAAGGGAGGGAGAGGGGTCTGGCCGAGGCGGGCGGGGACGTGGGGTCGGAGAGGCCCCTGTGAGGAGGTGACCCTCAGCGATGCGCGGCCGGGCCTCGGGTGAAGTCCCTCTGGCACAGTGTCGGGGACGGGTGTCCCGGGTGGGGGGCTCGGTGAGGCTGGGGCGGCGAGTGCACCGTGCTGGCGTGGGGGCGGGCCAGCGCGGGTTTTACCGGCGGGTCAGGGGTGCCGTGGACACACACCCACCCCAGGCCCCGCCCCCCTTCCCGGACGCCCATCAAGAAGCAAGACGTAGGCGCCGTCGAGTGGGACCAGGCTGTGGTGGGCAACTGGGCTCCAGCCTGCCCGGGTGCAGACGGGGAAACCGAGGCTCCCAGGCGACTCCAGCCTGTCCGAAGAAGAAGAAGAGCCTGGAGCAGGGCCCTGCCCTCCCCACCACAGCGGGAGCCACCGGCCTGGCCCACGGCGCTGATTCCCCATCCTGGCCGAGTCTCCGGAGCTGCGCCTCCCTGGGCGCCGGCCTGTGGCTTGGTCCAGCCTCCCCTGCCGGCCCGCTCCCCGACGGGCGCCCTGCATGCAAGCTCTGCCAGGCAGGGGCCTCCGCTCCGGGCCAGCCGCGACTAGCGTGGCTGGAAAAGCGTGAGGCGCACGGCCGTGGGCCCCGACCCTCGCGGCTGCACCCACAGCCTCCCCCGCCAGCCCGCTCTTGCGGTGCCCCTAAGCCCCTCCCTTGAGGCCATCCCTGCCCCTTCCCTGGCCAGCCCAGCGACGGCCCCAAATCCTGGGCAGCGAGCGGAGCGCTGCAGCCCAGGACGACGCGGGGTCTCCGCTGGCTGACCCTGAGCTGAGGGGCTGTGATGGCGGCTCGTTCTGACATTTATTTTTACAAACATTCCCTTTTCCTTTCGCTTCAAAAGCTGCCGCTTTGCTTAAAAAACTATCTGTTACTCGAGTGCTCAGATAAACCTCTGCAGGTAAAATTATATCTGAGATACGGCCCGAGGGTCCGTTTAAGAATACCGGGCAAATTATCAGCTGCATTTATCTTAATTACTTTGGGGGAAAGTGGAGGCTGGCGTTGGACGGGGCCGGGAAGCGGGGGTGCGTTCCGCCTTATCGGGGTGCATATTTGAGATCCTTTAACAGGAGGGAGATAAGAGGAGCACGTGGGGAGAAAACGATGTCTTCGAAATTGACAGGGAGGCGGCCGCGATTCGTGCTTAAAGGCAGGACCTGTCGCCCGCGGAAGCCGCCGAGGGCTCGCGCCGGGTACCGGCCACTGGCCTCCGTCCTCGTGTTCCTCATAGACCAACACTTGGAGGGTGTGAAAAGGCTCCCGACTCACAGCTTGGCCGAGCCCTCCTAGAACAAACCCCACAACCTGCCGACACCACACGCCCTCGCTCTGGACACGACGCAGAACCAGGGCCTTAACTCTGAGGGTGCTGGGAGCCCTGGGATTTCAAGCAGGGCCTGGAGGGTCCGGCGGACGCTGCACAGGACGGAGCTGGGGGTGCAGATGGTCTGGGGCAGAGTGGACACGGGAGGGGAAGGGGCTGGCTGTCCACGCCTGGGCTCTGCCCGAGAAGCGGCTCCCTGGCCTCAGGCCCCGGGTGGCGGCGGCTCGCCTGGCGCATCCCAAAGGCCCATGTGGATCCGGAAGGCGCTTGCTGGCGCTGCTGACAGCCGGCTGGCACCGGGAGGGCTGCCGGAAGCCAAGGGCAGGATCCCCGCCCGGCCACCACTCCCACGAGGGGCCGCCCCCGACACCTGGGCTGACCGGCGCTCTCTGGTCCCCTGGACACGAGCGGCTCTCCAGGGGCCTCGGTGCCGGAACTGCAGGATGGGAGCGACCACACTGGCCCACACAGGCTGAGCGGGGAAGGGCCGAGGAGTGAGACCGGACACTTCAGAGGAAGAAAGGTGCACAGTCTGCGGAGGTCAAGACGCTGGGGCCGCACGCTTGCCTGGGGCCGCGGGGACCCCTGCGCCCTCGTCCCTGAGCGCCTGCTTCAGTGCCCACCTGCGAGAGGTCTACACCTGGGCTGCCCGGGCCCTCCCACGCCGCTGCCCGCACCTGCCACCACCCTCCCGGGCACCTGCTCGCCTCTGCCGCCCCCCGCGTGGCCGCGGGCCAGGCGTGCTCCTGCTCAGGTACCTGCACGGGCCGGGCCCTCCCTGGATGCCTCCTTCCCTCCTCCCCGGGGCAGCCCCAGCGCTGCCTGCGCCTGGAAGGCTCCCCGAGCTGGGGGCTGGCACAGCCTCTGCCCCGAGGCCCGTCCGTCAGTCGCTTGGGGAATGTCCTTTTTTGCTCTCTGCCTGCTGCTGCGCCGTCCCCCGCTCCGCACAGCTGCCGCTCGAGGTGGGCCCAGGCTGCGGTGGCTCAGGCCCCGCTCTCCGCCCCTTCCTGCCCAGGGTCCGGCCCAGGCCGGAGAGGAGCCGGGTCTGCCCGGCCCTGCCGCCGACCTCACGGGGGCGCCTCGGGAAGTGCTGCGGCCTCTGTCGGTAAGGGGGCACGCCCCCGACCCCTCAACACAATGCCACAGGACACGGGACGAAACACGCACCGGGGAGCCTGGGGCCCAGCCCTCAAGGAGGAGGGTGCTCTTCAAATCTGGGGCTCCGGGTCTGGGGGGCCAGCAGGGGTGGTGTGCAGGGCGGGGTCGGGGCCCCCTCAGCACACACAGCTGCACACACGTGTGCCCACGGGCACGCGCGTCCACAGACATGCGGACGCACGCCCCAACACGCTGATTTGCACGCGTGCACACACACGCGCGCCCCGCACCCGCACACCCCTCCCGGGGCCGTGCAGGGGCTGCCCGCTCTCTGCCTCTGGCCCTCGTTCCTAAACGAGGCCTCGGGGACGCTCCGCGCACAGCAGCCAGCGGGCGGGGGGCTGCCGGGGCAGGCAGGCATGGGGGTACGGAGACCGTGCCCCGGGGCTCCCCATCTCTCCACGTAGCGCCCGAGTCCGGGAACGTGTGCTGGCGAGGCGTTCTGGGAACACGTCTCACACCCTTGAGGGCAGCAGCGTACCCAGCTCAGCCTGGCGCACCCCGGCTGCCCCTCACCTGGCCCTTGGAGGGGCCTTCTCGCCCGCTCACAGGGACCTCCTGGGTCCCGTGTGCGGGGAGCATACGGGGCCTCAGCAGCCCCGGGCCACCCCCAGCCGAGCCCGGGCTGAACAAAGCCGACTGTCCCAAAGCCAAGAGGCGGCTCGTCCGGGGCGGGCTGGCCAGGGCATGGAGGGCCGCGGGGCTGTGAGGGCCTGGGACGGCGCAAAGCCACAGGGGACGGGGCACTCCCCTCAGGCTCACCCAGCGGGCAGCTGGGCCTCGGAACCCCGGGACAAGGACCTCTGGGGGCGCCTCGCCCAGGGCGCTCACTTCACAGACGAGGAGCGGCAGCTCAGACAAGGCGCTGGCCTACCCGAGGGCACACGGTGGCACTGCCAGGCCAGGGCAGCGGCCCAGCGATGCTCAGATCAGCCGACAGCAGAAGCTGGGGTGGCGGGGGGCCCAGCCCCGGCCTCCCGGAGAGGGGAAGGGAGACACCACGCTGAATGCCGAGTAGCGGTTCTGGAAAGGCACCGACAGCGCCCAGGCCTGCCCTTGTCTCGGAGCTGCAGCTACACAAGCCCCCATCCCGTCCGCAGAGAAGGGAAGGGCAGGTGAGAGGGAGGGGCTCTGAGGGCCCCGGAGGGGAAGCTGGAGGGTGGAGGCGGCCCGGGCCCTAGGTTGGACCCGGCCCCCGGTACGGCTGCAGACCCAGGCCTGGGCTCCGTCTGGAGCAGACGTCTCCTCTTGGAGACCCGAATCCCTGTGGTCCGTAACTACCCGCCCCCCACCCGAGGGCCCCAGCAGAACGGCAGGAAGCCCAGCACCCCAGCCTCAGTGGGCCCTGGCCCTCGGGCTCAGGGTCATGCTGGGAACACCCTGGAGGGTGAAGGGTGTTCAAGGCTCCATGTGATTTTGATTTTGTGGGAAAGGCTGTCTCCGTCCTTTCCCCCAAACGACCCACACTCGACTGTTGAGTATAAACATCGAAGCTGTCCTCCATCACTTTAACCGTTCAACACGGAGTCCTGCGGGCACCGTCGTGACGGCGCTGGCATCTAGAGTGGCTCTGTCCGTGGCCCTCTCCGGCTCCACTACCCTTGGGTGAGAGAGGGACCTCCAGACCTTTGCTGCCCAGGGTAGACCAAGGACCAGTGCCCAGAGGCCCAGTCTGGGTCTGAAGCCTGAGTCTGAAGCCTGGGCTGGGGTCAGAGTGTGCGGGGACGTTTACACACTGTCACCCTGTGACCCTGACGTGTGACAGAGGAGAGCTGGGATCCAGGCGGGAGGAGGGAGAGGTGGGGACGCTGCAGAGTGGGGCTGGGGAGCCCGGAACGCATCGGGCCTCCCCGCGCGCTCTGCGGGCTTATCTGGGGCCGGGCTTGGTTCTGGCTCCTCCGGGCCTCAGGACAGGGTGTCCCGGGCAGTCCTCTCACCTGCCAGCCAGCCCGGGGTGTGCATCAGACCCATTTTACAGGAGAGGAAGCTGAGGCTGCGGCAGGTAGATGAGTTGGGACACGGCTGTGGGATTCGCAGCCCGCGCCCCCCCAGACCCCCGGATGGGGTTTGGAAACGTCCTGGCTTTTGGAAGCAGCCCACCTCACCCCGAGCAGGCCTCCACGTGAGAAACGGGGGCCCACGCAGAGGTCACCGCGCTCGGCGGGGACCCGGGGAGGGCGGGCTTTAACGAGCTATCTCCTGAGCGACAAGATTAATGAGCTTCCTTGGCTGCGTTAATTACTGTCCCATCAGGTTCAGGATCCTATCGGCCTCTTTTCTCAATTAAAAGTGATTACGATTTCACATCCTCAGGACCAGAGATCAGTGAATCCCCCCGCTCGGGGTTCTGAGTTGGGGGCTTGGGGGAGGGCCATGTGCCAGGCAAGGCATCCGGGCAATCGGTCCCATGAGACGCCTGCTGCCTGCCGGACTCAGGGCTGTACCCCCGGGAAGCAGGCAGGCACTCAGCCCCCGTTACGGATGAGCAAACTGAGGCTCAGCGTGTAGGGGCCGGGCTCCTCTGGGCTGGGCTGGGCTGGGCGCCCCGCTCTGGCCACTTCCAAGCTCTGTCCACTCTCCTGCTGCCCCGTCCTCCGCGGACAAGCCGGGCCCGCGTCCCGAGAGGGACACAGGGGTTGGAATCCTGCTGCGGGTCCCCGATGCTGCAGGGGCTCCCTCGGCTGCAAGGGGCGTCTGCCATCACCCCAGTGCCCAGACGGGACACCGAGGCTCTGAGAAGGGATGTGATCCGTCCACAGCCACACAACCGCAAGTGGCCCAGGACCGTCCCCCGGTGTTTCCTGCGAGGCTGTCCTCTGGCAGTGCAGCCTCGGCCAGTCTCTGGGCAGCTGGGCTCTGGGGGCCTGGCTGAGCTCTCCGCGGGCCTGCCTGATCCAGCTGACCGAGTCCCCCCGTGAAGCATCCCCGAGGGCGCCCTTGCTGTGGGCGGCTGACCCGGGCTTGGGAGGGGCCGAGCTGGGTGGTGCCGGACCTCTGGCTGCAGCGGCCTGGCTCCGAGGAGCCCCAGATCCCAGGAGCGGGGGCGGCTGCCCTCCTTGGGGCGTCCTCCAGGCTCCGCCGTTCCAGAGGGCGGGAGGCCACAGGGCCGGAGGGTGGCGGTGGGTCCGCAGTCAGGCCACCCTCGCCCTGCATCCTGGCGGCCTTTGCTCCTCCTCCATCACAGCCCTGACCCACCTGAGGGCCTCGGCCCTGCTGCGTCCCCCTCCCGTGCCTCCTGGCCGGTTTGCGCCCACCTGGCTGTGGACCCCGGCTCTGTGGCCCTAGCAGCCTCGCGGGGCCTCCGGGGGCTCCTCTGGCCGGAGCGGGGGAGGATCGCGCGTTTCCCGCCTCGCTGTCCCTTGCCAGCTGTCCAAGGGGCCAGGCCGGCCACCTCTGGCCACATCCATTCCCAGTTCCTGAGGCCCAGCAGGTGCTCACGTCTGGGGAGCCCTCGGCTTGTTGGGGTGAAGTCTGTGGGTAGCGGGCGGCACGCAGGCCGGGGGGAGGAGGCCAGGCGGGGCAGCCCCTTCCTTCCTCCTGGACACACTTGGGACTTAGGGCCCGAGGGACACGAGGTGTGACAAAGTGCAGGGAGCCAGAGGCCCCACCCATGGCCTCCAGCCCGTTTCCCGGCTGCAGGGCCAGCTTGCGTCACCGCCCAGCCCCAGCCCTCACGCCTGCTCTGCCACAGCTCAGTGTCACCCTCTCGCCAAGGCCCCTCCGCCCTCCTCCCTGCCGGCTCCTCCCACGACGGCACCTGTCACCTCCCCGCCTAGAACACAAAGCGGGGAGGGGGATGGTGGTGGGAGGGGGCTGCACCGGGCTCCCTCCCCGCCGTCCCCAGAGCTCACCCAGGGCCCGGCTGCAGGGGGCACCACTGTCCGCAGACGGGAAAGCCAAGGCCGAGGCCACAGAGCCAGGGGCAGCGCGGGCACGGAGCCACGCCCGTACTGAGCCACCCACCCCTGCCTCGGCAGGACACCCCTCGGCAACGTCACCCCAGGCCCGGGCAGGGAGCCCCCCCGTCACGGCACCCACCAGCTCTGCGTGGAAGGGGAAACCTCGAGCTGGAGGGTGAACGCAGAGCCAGCGGGTCGTGGAGCGGGGCGAGAGGCCGACGGGGCGGACGCTCACCCACACAGCCCGGTGCTGGAGACAACAGGGCCGCTGGGCCTCCAGGGCAGCGCAGCAGCGGCTCTTCCCGGAGGCCGCCCCGTCCCAGCCTCTCATCTACCTTCTGTTCACTCGCTCAGCGCCCCGCTGTCCCGTCCGCCCTCCTCTGGGGCTGCAGGAAGGAAGGAGGGCTTCCGAGCGAGACCTCCAGGCCTGCGCTGCTGCTCCGGCCTCGCCCCCCCACCCAACCCCGGGTGGGGCGGCCTCCCTGGTCTCACCCGGTCCCACCCTCTCGGACACGCCTCTTCGGCCGCTTCTCCGCACGCACGGAGCTTTTCATTCGTTTTATGTGTTTCCGTGTCCCCCGGTGCCAGGGACCCTGCCCGGATCACCACGTGTTTCTCAAGGACGGGGAGGGGGCCAGACTGCTGGCACCCGCCCGCCACTCTTCTTCCCGCTGACGGGTTCAGGGCTGCATGAGCGCCTGGCGCCCACCCCGCCTGCTGGGCAGCTGCTCGAGCCAGGAAATCCAGCACAGAGGCAGCTCTCTGATTTTTCAGGAAAAGCCAGAAATCTAGGTTTTAAAGTGAAATCTCCCCATTTTGAAACTCTGGCAGCAAATTCGTATATACGACAAAATAAGGACTGTGGGCCGAAGCGCCTGGGGCGACTGGGCGTGTGGTTGGTCTCGTGTGACCTTTCTTTGGGCGGGGTCCCTCCCAGACCGGGCCCACGGTGGTGGTGGAGGGGGGGCGGGTTCACGCAGCCGCTCATTCACTCATTCACCTGGTGGCCAGGCTCTCCTCCAGGCGCCGGGACAGGACCGTGGACGGAACAGGATGGACACGGACCCCACCCCACGAGGCCCAGCTTAGGGCAACCAGGACGTGAGCACAGGTCTCCCGATGCCACGGCTGGTGCAGGCCTGCGGTACCCTGGAAAGTTCTAGGATTCCCGGAACCCCTCCTGGAGGGGGGAAATCCTTCACTATGGGTCAGAGAGGTTACTCCGCGTGCCCCAGGGCACACAGCAGGCTGCATGGGCTGCAGAGAGGGCCAGCTGAGCAGACGGGGGGCAAGCTGAGCACTGGGGCCTTGAGCCAGGCCCCCACCCAGGCATGTTCCTGGCCTGAGGCTGGCCTGGGTTCCAGCAGGGACAGAAGTGTCCAGGCTCTCCTCCCGGGTGGCAGATGCCAGCGGCTGCCTGTCACTGCCCGCCACCTGACCGCCCACAACGAGCAGGCGGGCCTCGCCCTTTCCAGATCCACTGCCAGCCGCCCGCCTGGTAAGGGTGGGGTCCCTCCCTGGGGAGGGCAGGGCTGGCTGGTGGCGCGGCCCGCTAGGTGCCCAGGATGCTGGAAGGGGGGACGGGGTCCCTTCAGGTGTGTGACAAGCAGGAGAACTTCATCCTCACTCTGCAGATAAGCCCAGAGAGGTTGAGACCCTTGCCCATGAACACACAGCCGACACGCTGCAGGGCCCGGAGACCCGGGCTGGCCTCTGTCTGGCTGCGTCCCTGGTGCCCCTCTCTCGCTGGACCAGGCCACCATCTCCTGCCAGGTGACTGCGATGCCTCATCCCTGGTTTCCCTGGTGGCTCCTGTACTCCACTCTCCCCAGAGCAGCCATCAGGGGGTCCCTCCAAGCACAGATGGGGCCATATCCCCCTCTGTAAATACTCCACAGCATCGCTGGTACTGGAATCAAGTCCCACCCTGGCCCATAAGCCCCTGCACCATCGGGGTCTTGCCTCCTGGGCCTTCGAGAAAGCCTCGAGCTCACGCACACCTCGGGGCCTTTGCTCTGAGCTTCCCTGTGCCTGGAACGTTCCTCTTAGACGTTCCGTGTTGGCTGCCTGGGCTCCGGACCCCTCCGCTCAAGGCACCTCCTTGGAGAGTCCGAACAGGAATGACTCACCTTCAAGTCTGTGTCTCGTTGCTTGTGGCCCCTCCACGCCCTGAGTCTGTCTTTGCCCAGGCGGTGCGAGGGGCGGGGCACAGGGGTGCTGTGGGCTGAACCGTGTCCCCGCCAAAGATACCACCAAGTCCCAACCCCTGGCACCTGTGAATGCAGCCTTATTTGGAAATAGGGTCTTTGTAGAGGTGACTGATTTAAGATGAGGTCATCCTAGGTTAGGGTGGCCCCAAATCCAGTGACACCTTCCTTATAAGAGACGGAAAAGGAGAGACACAGACACGGAAGAGAGACCATGTGAAGATGGAGGCAGAGACTGGAGGGATGTGGCCACAAGCCAAGGGAGCCTGGAGCCCCAGGAGCTGGAAGAGGCAGGAGGGACCCTCCCCAGAGCCTCCAGAGGGAGCGCGGCTTGACCAACCGTCCACTTCTCTGTGAACAGTCCACTCTGGCCAAAATGCTCGGGGTCATGCAGCCCCCCTCCTCTCCACCTCGACATCCAATCCATCAGCAGCTCCCGTCGGCTCCACCTTCAACCACATCCAGGGTCTGACCTCCTCCCGGCACCTGCACCTCAGTGGCCCTGCTCCCGCCTGCTGGAACACTGCGGTCACCTTCCTGCACCCGTCACCACCTCCCCATTGCCTTCTCCCAGCAGCTGCCAGAGCGGGACCCCTGCCCGGAGCCCTCGCACACCCGACCCAGGGTCTTCACCTCGGCCTCCTCTGCCCAGAGCCGGGCTCCCCAGACAGCCACGGATGGCCCGTCTCTGGCCACAGGCTGACCGCTCAGCGGGCACCTCTGACCACCGGGTCCACCTCAACACCTTGTCCCCGGGACTTACTATCTCCTTGCCCTGCTTTATCGAGTTTTAATTTAAATTTCAGGGACTTCCGTGACCCCGCGCTCCCAATGCAGGGCGCCTGGGTTCAATCCCTGGTCAGGGAACTAGATCCCACCACATGCCGCGACTAAGAGCCCGCATGCCGCAGCTAAGAGCCCGCATGCCGCAGCTAAGAGCCCGCATGCCGCAACGAAGAGCCCGCATGCCGCAACGAAGAGCCCGCATGCCGCAACGAAGATCTCGCACGTGGCAATGAAGATCCCACAGGCCACAACTAAGACCCGGCGCAGCCAAATAAATAAGTAAAGAAATATTAAAAAAATTTCATCGTGAAGTGTATCATACGTAAAAAAGCACGTATTTACATATATTCAGAGAGCATACACGTTTACACAGCATATACGTGCGCGTACGTACGTGTACACACACACGTACACACGTGCACACACAGCACACAAGAGGGAGCGCGCTGCCCTGAGGACCCCTGCGTCCCCACTGCCCCCGCGGGGCTTCCCCACGCGGGCAGGCCGCCGGCCTCCATCACAGACGCCAGTTCTGCCCGGGTGAGATCGGACCCCACGGTCTCGCGTTCCCCTCCTCCGTCCCCAACTCTGCTTGCCAGCATCCTGCCGTTTCACGGCTAGCCCTGCGGCGTCCCCCGGGGCGCTGACATCGCACCTGCAGAGCTGCAGGGGGGGCGGGTGGGACTGAGCCACAGTGAGGTCGGGGATGTCCTTTCCCCGCACACCGACCTGAGCTCAGGGTTCCTGGGGGGGCCTCCATGGACCGCACTCTGGGGGTCTCTGGAGTGGAGGCCCGACCCACGCTGTGGTCCTGGAAGCCGAAGCCCCCATCCCCTCGCCTCCCTGCAGAGGGGCCCGATGCAGAGGGCTGGCCGGGGAGGGGCCCTGGCCCCACGGGGTGCAGCCCGAATAACGCGGATATTCATCCCAGACAAGCCCTGGCTCTGTTGGCCTCTGAAGGCGGCGCTGGCGGAGGCCCGAGGAACGTCCCTCCCTCCCCAGCCCGCTGGCTGTTTTTCTTTCATCAGTTGGAGAGAAGGAGGGAAGAAAGGAAGAAAGTGGAATACTTTGCAGGGACCGAAAAGGCACTGTGACCATGTGTTTCCTTGATGGCCACGGGGTGCCCGACCCGGGGAGTCCTCTCCCTCTGGCCTTCGAGACTGTGGCGGAGGGGGGCCGGCCTCGAGCCAGCGAGGGTCTGCGGGGACTGGAGGGGACAAGGCCCGTCCAGGAAGCCTGTGTGAGCCAACCCCTGGGGACCGGAAGGGGGCCTGAGAGAGACACGGAGGAGCGAGAAGATTCCGGAAGGGCAGTGCTGTGCATACAGTCGGTGCTAAATGAGCGTCTGCTGGAATGGCTTCTGGGTGGCTGGCAAAGCCGTTCTGAGCCCCCTTGAGTCTGTGACCCTGACCTCTCTTTAGGCCTGTCCCCTCACACTGGCCTGATGGCAACAGCCCTCTCCCTCTCTGTCCTCAAGCTTTAATTCCCCTTTGTTTCTGTAAAGCTTGTACTGCTGCTCCAAAAACGGACTAAAGGGGGCTTAGGAAAAATGATGCCCACACCACAGGTGGTCAAGACAGAAACCAAAAGCCAAAAACCTCATAGGAGGTTCAAAGTAAGCTCCGCGCTCCCGGGCCACCAAGGCATAAAGGGAACAAAGCACGGTGCGCGCTTGTCTCTTCCGTTATCTGACCAGAGGGGAGCACACATCGTAAACAGTTTTCCTGCAACCCTGCTAATCAATCCCTACCTCCCAGCACTGTGGTGAGATTAAAAGAGACGCCAGGTGTCATACGCCTGGCCCATAGCGTTTGCTCAGCGGCTGTAAATTCCCTCCTCTGTGTTACAGGTGAGGAAGCTGTGGCTCAGAAAGGCACATGGCTTTCGAGGTCATTGTACAGCGAGTGAGTACAGGAGGCCAGGTGCTGAGACTGGCAGCCAGGGCTCGTCCTCCACTTTCCCTTCTTGCGGGGGGAGGGGGGTCCTGGCCCAGGTGTTGCCTGTGTCTGACCGCGTGCCCAGCCGAGGTCTTGGAGCTGCCATGAGCCTGGAGGGGCAAATCACCAGGGCCAGTCTCTCCCCAAAGCACGCGTGGCAGCTCTGGGGGCCGTGGGCACAGGGGCCTGCCATGCGTGGTCTGCCCTCCTAGGCCGCTGGGGGCTTCTCATCTCGCTAGGAGGGACCACTGGAGACCCAGATGGTTAGAGGGTCTTGAGCGGGGAGAACATAGAGTAGGGAAGGACGGGGCAGCGCATGCCTTTTGGCAGGAAGGTGACCCTCCAGGGGTGATGCCGACCCGGGCGTGGCCGTGACCTGGGGTGACCCTGACCTGGAATCAAGCCTGTGGAGGCTGCAGCCTGCACGTCCTGCTGTTCTGGGATGAGGGGACCAGAGCCTCAGGGGCTGAAGGACATGCTTGCCATGGGCTCCAGCTGACGGGGGAGGAAGGGGAGGCAATGTGCTGTCCCACTCCCTGCCCAGCTGGCGCGTCCCCATGGTCCCCTGGCTGTCTCCCAGGCAGCGGGAGTGAGCCCCACTGCACGCACTAGAAAGCCAGACCCTGCCCTTGACCTGGGGGCTCTGTGGCCTCCCCGCTATGGGACCAGGGACCCCGCCCTGGCCACTGTCCGTAGGGGCAGGCGGTGTGAGCGGCAGCCCGCGGCAGGTGGACCCCAGAGAGAAGGGTCTTGGCACCGCTCACGAGCTGGGGGCCCAGGCCAGTCAGTTCCCTCTCAGGAGGGTGGGACCGAGGCCGTGTGGTGTCGTGGTCAGAGCACATGCACCACCATTTCCTTGCTGTGTGACTTCAGGCAACTGACCTAACCTCTCTGAGTCCCATTCAGCCACCTGTCAATGGGTCTGACAATCATCCCTACCTCACAGGGTCTGTGGGGTTACATGAGACAGTGTATGTAAAGCACTGAGCTCATTAAATGCTTTGGTGAATGTAAACTATTATTTCTTTATTATTATTTTTGTATTAATTCACCTCGCCCATTGCCCGGAGGTGCACACACAGGCCTGGATGTAAGAGATGAATTTAGATATTTTAAAAGTGATGTCAGGAAAACGTCTCTCTGGGACCCCGTTTCCCCATCAGAAAAGTGGGTGTGACACCACCAGCCCTGCCCACCCCCGGGGCTCTGCTGGGAGGGTGGTGTCTCGGCTGAGCTGGTTCTCGGAGGCCTGGTGACTCCCTCCCCGTCTGTGCCCCTCCCCCGCCCCAAGTGTGCAGCAGATCGTGCCGGGCACAAGGTACCCGCCCGGGCAGGCTCTGAGGCAGGCAGTGCGCACGCGTGCATCCGTGTGCACACGCACGTGGGGAACGCTGGTGTGCACGCACACGTTCAGGCACATGCGCTGGCCCTACACACACAGGCAGCTCTGGGCCAGCCGCTTCTGCCCAGAGACACCGGCCCCCCAAGGCCCTGCCACCTGCCCGGCTGAGGCTGGCCGCTGGCTCCCGCTGGGGTCACAGAGGCTGCAGAGCGAAGGCTGGGCGCCATCCCGACAGGCTGGCCTCAGGCACCTGCAGGGGACCACTGATAGATGCCACCACCTCCAAGCCTGTAGGCACAGCCTGTTGATCTTTTTTATGCCTCAAACAATGTGTTTATGCTAATTTTAAGAAAAAGATTGGAGGAAATAATAGAAAAGCAACCTGGAAGCCCAAAATGCCATCCATAGGACTTGGTCACCGTGTCACGGCCCCCAGGTGCCCGGGGGAGCCGTCTTGGAGATTAACGGGGAGCCAGTGGGCTGCAGCTGAAACGCCCACCCTGTGCGGCCCCAACAAAGAAGCGAGGTACCAACGGCGCACGCGGTGTAATCTGTCTCGTAAAAAGCAAACAGAAGCCGTCTAGGCCCCGGACCCGTGCACACGGAAAGGATTCTGGAAGTTTGTGGAGGGGATTGGAGGGGACTGACAGGGCCTCGCCTGCTCACTTTTTAAACATCTGTGCCTGAGTTTCTGACACGGAGCAGAAAGTGCTTTGATGATGAACAGAGTCCAAGAGGCACCTTCTGAGGAAGCCCGTCCCCCTCTGCTGAGCTTGAGATGCGGGTCCCGGCCATGGGGGACGAGGGGTGTGGGGTGCTCCTCTGGGGGAAGGCGGCTGCGCCCCAGAGGCTCTGCAGGGCGCCTTCAGCGAGGGGCAGGACCGCACCCCCGCAGGCCCGGAGGCGAGCAGCCATGCCGGCCCCTCCCCCCACGCCACCCGAACCCCTCCCCCGCCGCACGCCCCCACCCCGCCCACCCCGCGCCGGAACGCAGCTCTGGGCTCCACGCGCACGCGCAGCTTCCTGGCTGGTGTGTCCTCTGGCCAGGCCGGGCCGTCGCGGGGCCCGGCTGGGCACCATGGCTGGCGGTGGCAGTGAGCCAGCTCCGAAGCCCCGTGGAAAGCTGTCCCTGGCTCCTGCCACCTTCCCGCTTTTCACGTCTCAGCTGCTTTTAATTAGTTTCCTTCGAAGTCCCCAACAGCAATTCAGCCACGTTAGCGCTCGCCAGCTGCCAAGACTCGAGTGTGCGCGCGCCTGCGTGTGCACCCGCGCGTCAGCCTGTGGGGGGGCGCGGGGGGGGCGGGATGAGAACGCAGGAGCCGTCTTGAGTTGTTAAAGTGCAGGGGCTCTTCTGCTTCTGGGGCCAAGAGCTGCGGGCTGGAAGGCGTTTGGGGCCTGGGACGTGGGGGGCGGGCCGGCAGGGCTTGGATGGGCTGTCGACGGCCAGGATACTGTGGCCACGCTGGGGCGGCTGGGAGGGGCTGGTCTTCACTGTCCGGACACTGCAAACCTTGTCTGCATTTCCTGGGGGCCTGTAGGCACCCCCCACCTCCGACACTCTGCCCTGTTCCTGTTCATGCTACCGGGCTGGGGACCCAGGCCCACCCTCTCTCAGCCTCTTCCACCCACCATCCCCTCCAGGCCCTGAGGTGCAGGTGCAAATGCCCCAAGGGGCGGGGCGAGAACACAGGTGAGGTGGGTGCGCTGGGGGTGGGCAATAGGGAATGCCGGGGACTGTGGCCAGCGGGGGCTTCAGGCCCCAGCTGACTGTTTCCTGGCGGCATGATGGGCCCAGTGTGGATGCTTCTCTTGGGTTTCCACCAGAAGCTTGGATATCCTTGTGGAGTTCTATGGTTTTAAAAACAGCTGGGGCCAACTAAATACACAAGGTGGATTTGACCCGGGGCTGCCAGTCTGCAATCCCCATCCTGCTTGTGGACGCACCCGAGGTTCAGGGCTTGACCCTTCTTGTTCTGCCTTATATTTCTACTCCTGGACCCTCCCTGCACCTGCAGATGTTCCCTCTGTGGGAACATCTGCTTCCTGCCTGCCCAGCACCCATCCTCCTGTTCCTGGCAACAGCACCTTGGGTTTCCTCTGGGAAACCACCGTCCCCTCTACTGTGAGCGTGTGGTTCTGGTGGGGCTGACCGTCCCCCGTTCTATTAGACTGAATTCTGATGCCACTCTTTGAGCACCTGGATCCAGCTATGCCTGAAGCTTGCCCTGCATAACCCAGTTATGTGAGCCAACAGAGTCTCCTTTTTATTTAACCTATTTTGAGTTGAGTTCTAGTCCCCTGTGGCTGAAAAGCATCCTGACCAATATAACCTCATGGGGGTGGGGGTGCGGCGGTCACAGGTGACCCTGCTGGGTGTCAGTTTTGTTTTGGGTCAGCCGCTGGCTCTCTGGAGGGGCCTGACGCGCCCAGTGATCCGCTCGTTAACCTTTTTCCTCACTCGGCCACCCGGCCTCGCCTCTCTCCCCGTGGTCTGAGCCTCCTTCCCACGGTGTCCCCCACCTGCCAGCTGAGAAGAAACAAACCACCCCTGAGCGCATTTGTTCACACTAATGGCACATGCCTCCTGCCCCCCGCGGGCTGCAAAGCAGCATCCTGCGCCAGAGATTTCCAAACTGCTCTTGTCCACACTCCCGGAGCCCCATAGCTTCTGGGGCCCAGCCCTCCTTCTCTCCGCTGAGAGGGCCTAAGGGGATGAGGCCGTAAGGGGATACAGCGACAGGACGGCCTCCGATTCGTCCTCATTTAGGTTAAAAAGGCAAATAACCCTTCACACCAGAAACTCACTGACACACCATTTGAAACGCCCCCGCTGCCGAGCACCTCGCCTCTGCAGGGCTGGCTGCTCTTCTCGAAGTCCTCACGGGCGAAGTGACGCGGCATCTGGCATTTGCTTTAGAAAACGCAGCAAGAATAAGCACGGGGGCAGGTCACCAGGTGTCAGTAACCGTCGCAGCGGGTGATGAGCAAGAGCGCGGGATGCCTTTCTTGCTACCTTTGTGTATATTTAAAAAGGTCCACCACAAAGACATGAAAACAGTTATCCTGTAAAACAACTACCACCACAAAAATCCCAGCTGTTTTTCTAAGGATCCCAGAATTGCCAGGGAGCTTTGGGCCAGCTGACAGCAGGCGGACACCGTCTGCGCTGTCAGCTCCAGGAGGAAAGCTTTCTGGAGGGAGGGTCCCTCAGCACGGGGAGGGCACTGGGCGGTCCCTTCTGGGGCCTCCACGCAGACCAAGAGCATGTACGGTCCAAACTGGGCACCTGTGAGAGTGCAAGGGTAGTAAAAGAATCCAAGCTATTAATTCATAATAATTGCAGAATAGAAAGGGTCCCCGATCAAGATGATAAATAAGCAAGTAGAGATTCACACAGTAAAAAAGTGGGATGCACTCGTGGGGCACCTGAGCCTTGTTCTGGGGGCTGCTCCACAACCGCAGTGTGCCCTCCACAGGCAGCTCGCAAGCTCCCTGACCCCATCCGCCCCTCCCCTCCCTGCGTCTGGACCTTGTAAAAGTTGAGTGTCCTGATCTCTACGTATCTTCCACATATTTGAGCTCTGATATGTGTGGCTGGTGTTAGCATTTATGGTCTTATCTTCCTAGGGTGAGCTGGTCTTTTTATGGGGTCTTTCTCTTCCCCTCGGGTTGGTCAGACGAGAGAATCAGCAGAGCTTGGGGAAGCTTCACTGGCCATGTGACACTGGGCACCCCCCGCCCCCCCCAACGCCCCCGCCCAGCTTGCTTCCCCACCTGGAAACTAACCCGGTGAGGGTGACGAAAGGCCGGCGGGCCTGCACGGACTAAGGGCCCCAGAGACAGCAGAGTGAGGCCGTGAGGCAGGCGTGCCCCCCACCCCCACGCCCTGCTCCCGGCAGAGCCGTGAGGGCTCAGGGAGAGCGGTGAGCACTGGAGGCCTGGGGTACAGGTGTGGACCCAGGTGGACAGTGGAGGAGTCAGACTGTGACTGGGGGCCAGGCCCCACTGGGAAGCCAAATGTCTGTCTCCACGGGAACCTGCGAACACTACACGTCCACACGGCATTCTCACCCCAGCTGTGCTCCGGAGAGTCTACCATCCTGCCACGGGGCAGCATCTACTCCTGCTGCCCGGAGTCCTCCATCCACCTGTCCACCTGGCTTACTCAGCCTCCTGAGTTGGATGGGAAGCTCCTGGAGGACAGGGCCTGCTTGGAAGGGTTCACCCTTGTGTCTGCTGCTCGGCACAATGCCTGGCAAACGCAGTCATCCATCTACCCACCCATCCACCCACCATCTACCCATCCATCCATCCACCCATCCACCCACCCATCACCCATGCATCCATCCATCCACCCATCCATCCATCATCCACCCATCCATCCACCATCCATCCATGCAATCATCACCCATCCACCCATCCATCCACCATCCATCCATCCACCATCCATCCATCCATCACCCATCCATCCATCCATCCACCATCCATCCATCCATCCATCCATGCACCCATCACCGTCCACCCACCATCCATCTATCACCAGGACTAGAATTCTAGTCTTGGGGCCCTGAGTGCTGTGCTTTACCTCCCAGCTCAAAGTAGGGCTGCCGGTGCGGCGATGCTTTGGAGTAAGCAACTGCCCCCCTCCCCCACCAGGTGAACCCCCTCCCCCGATAGAGGACCTGACATGATTGGCACTGGATGGCATGGGTGCCCGCAGCACAGACACCATCTCTGACACCGACAGCTCTGTTCCAAGGCTGGGAAGGGGACACGCCCTCCTTCTCCCCAGTGCTCACTCCTGGTCAGCTCTGTGATCCCATGGGGGGGAGGGACCTTACACAGCCATCTGGGGATTGGGTCCCTTTTCTCCTTGAGCCTATGGAGGGTCCCAGGGCCTCGTGGGCCAAAGAGCTGGCAAGGGGCTGGGGGTGGGGGAGCCAGACCAGATCCAGGACGTGGTCCGTCCCTCTCCTCAGGGAGACGCTCCTGCATCTCCCAGAGGGAGACACTGCCTTGCTGGCTCCGGGCCCCTTCCCATCCCCGTCCCATGCCTAGGCACCTTCCCTGGGCTGGCGCAGCCCCCGGCCGCAGTAACCCGCTGTGCTGGGGGTCCTGGAAGACCCTCCCGTGCCACCTGGAGAGCAGGGCACCTCTGCCTGCGATCAAGGCGCCAGGTGGCGCAGACGGAGCCAGGGTGCGGTACCGGCTCACCCTCAGCCTCTGACTGGGGTCCCCGCACCGCCCCTAGCTGACCCGCGGCCGAGCCAGCCCTCCCGTTGGTGCTGCTGTGTTTTCACAGCTGAGAGGAGGGACTGACTGGAGAGGCTGGGTCCCAGGCCCCGAGGAGGCCGCTGGGTGCGGAGGTTCCAGAAAGCAGGCCTCGGCAAAGTGCTTCCAGGAACCACAGCGACCGCGGGACTGTGCTCCTTCCCGGCCAGCCTGGGTCGAGTGCTCCTAGGAGAGCAGAAGTCACCCCCAAAGGCCTAAGTGTGGGCCCCTCTGCCAGCGGGGGGGGCCTCAGTTTCCCCATCTGGAGAACGGAGCCAAGCTTGGAGCTGCCAGACCCCGGCGGAAGCTGGGGTCACGAGGGTGTTGAGGCTCAAAGGCCGCCGCAGGCTGGGGCAGCGCCCAGGCTCGGGCGTGCCGAACCTGGAGGGCAGGCTCGCCCCCTGGTGCCCCCGTGCCCTCCCGCGGCGAGGGCCCGCGGCTCCGGGCTCCCCAGCGATGGCCACGACGGCAGCTGCTGACAGGAGCAGCTCACCTGGACCCTCCATTCACCCCAAGCTGCCACCTCCGTCGCCTGGGCTGACGCTCGCGCTGATGTGTGAGCAGGCACGATGACGTGATCCCCAGCTCCTCCCTGAGGGACCGAGGTCCAGAGAGGTGGGGAGCACTGTCTGGGGCCACACTATGCTTGTGTCACGCAGAGCCTAGCAGGGGTGGGGACTGGGACGTGGCTCCCACCTCCTGGGTGCCCGGCCCCTGGGGTCCCAGTGCTCCTGCTGGCCTGTGGGCACGGTCCAGCCCTCCCACTTAGGTGGCCCTGGGCCCAGCCCTGGGGAAGGAACACCCGTGAGACAGGGCTGCCCGGCTCGGGTGTTCTGAGCTGGCCTCTGCCCAAACCACCAACCACCAGCCACATGAGCACAGCCAGCTGGGACCAGACGGCCTTCCGCCAATCTAGTGCCGCCCCCTGAGGGGCTGGGGCAGGACCAGCAGAAGCAGCGCTTCCAACCTGCAGAATCATGAAAAGTGATAAACTGCAGTTGTGTGAATCCCCTAGGCTGGGGCTGCTTGTTACGCAGCAGTGGGTAGCTGTAGTCCTCAAAATCTCTCAGCTCTAGCTTTCTTCTCTAAGTGGGGTGTTGAGTGGATTAAACAGGATGGTGCAACTCAAGCTCTCAGCACCATGAGTGCAGACCAGTGACGGCTGTTGTAACTTCATCACCATCAGCTTTGTCCCAGGACCCGTGAAAATGACTGTTTTCCTGTGGGAAAGCGACTTGGATCCCACCTGACCGTCTGCTCACAAGCCCCGTCCCAGACGCTCCGGGCTCCTGCCAAGGAGGCAGATCCAAGCGCACGTGCAGAACTGCTGTCTCCCTTCCTCGGGGTGCCGGCCAGCCCATCCTCCTCCCCAGTGAACGCATCTTTGCACCCAGACGTGTCCTGAGCAGAGGGACCTCGGTGAGAGGTGAGGGGAGGGCCCCGTGCCCCTCTCGCTCCCCCCACGGTCACTGTAGGAGCCCCTCGGACTCCGCAGCGGGAGGGACGGGGATCAGAGGCCTCCTCCGAGGGGGGGGAACGCTCACTTCCTCCAGCGCTGTCTCTCTTTGCTGATAGAAAGCGCTTTCTGAGGCCTTTGTTTTGTTTTCTCTGACTCAGCTTTGTCTAGTGTGCTGATGGAAGCGGCGCCGTCTGCCACGTGCCAACCCGGCCGGGACAGAGATGCCTCTGACCTGTGCCCCAGGGTCCAGGAGCCCTAACACCCAGGGGCCTGCGCCCCAAACGGGAGGCTCGGGGGTGAGGGCCAGGTTCCTCTCTCGACTGTCACTCCCAGATGCCAGGATGCCAGGACGTCCGGAACAAGGGGTCTGAGGTCGTCTTAGCCTGGGGGTTTCCAACTTCTGCAGCCACTGAAACCTTGGTTCACGTCTACAAGAAATCTCACAGAGAGAATCTATCTATCTATCCATCCATCCGTCATCTGTCTGTCTCACACATACATACAGGATACCTATATAAATAAATATTCGGACTCACACTTACTGACTTAGGAAGACGCACAGCCTTGCCCTCCCCCGCTCCTGAGAACCCTGAAATCTGCCCACCTTCCTCTGGCCTCACCCTCCCTTCCCCAACAGCCGGGAGAGGGGCGGGCAGACCCTGTGATGAGGGACGCAGGATGGGGGGGCGGCAAGGCCCAGGCCGTGAGACTGGGAGGGCCGCTCCCACCTCAGGTCGGGGGTGGGCGCACAGCACAGACCTGCCCCAGGGCGTCCTCAGGCCTCGGAGACCCGGGAGCAGTGAGCGCGAACCCACCAGGGGAGGCTTCCCAGGACCTTTTGCTGGGCTGGCGGGTGGGACAGAGGCCTGAGCCACGGGGTCTCTCCGCCCCCCTCAGGAGGGTCTCCTGTGAGGCCAGGGCAGCAAAGGCAGAGCCAAGCGGCTGAGAGGCCGACGCGCAGGCATTGCCCGGGAACCTGGCCGTCCCAGGGCCCTCTCAAGCCCACATGCCAATCAGCAATTGTTCTGTCACTTGTACTCAAGAGAATCAATGCATAAGAATGCGGTCAAGCTAAAAGCGGGGTGACAAGGAGAAAGGACCCAAAGTGGGGTGTAAGATGGGAACGGAAAATGAGCGAACGGACAGCAGACATCCCTGCGGGTGACTCCGCCTGTGCGGGCGCCTGGGTGGAGGGGCCTCGGCCGGCAGCGAGATGTGACCGGCGTGGGTTGAGGCGGCAGAGTCCACCTGGGACAGCCCAGGGCCGTGGCCTTCGGGGACGGGTGTCCGGAGGGGAGGGACAGTCTCAAGGCAGTGAGTGCTCTTGGTGGTGGGGGCCATATGGTGGGATGGACAGACGGCCTCCGGGAACCGACATCGGGGTTCCAACCCCTACCCCTTGCTGGGTGTGTGACCTCGGACAAGTCCCTGTGGCCTCGGAGCCTCAAATGGGAATTATGGCGTCTTCATATTACCTGCCCGGAGGGGTACAGTGAGAGGAACAGCGACCATCTGGGCAAAATCCTAGCACAGCGCCTGGCACGTGGTACACGGAACGGCACGGCATCCCAGTAACCCAAATGTGCGACTTATATAACATTACATATATACTTACACACGATTAAACACCGAGTGTGATACGCTGTACACAACGCTATATGGTATACGGTGTTACACATGTGACAGTATATCACGAACTATAACCTGTGTACTTACGTGTCGTCTATGTGTCTACCCACCCACCTCCAGAGCTTCCTAACCGGCTGGCTGTGGTCACAGAGAAACTTCCTCCTTTCCGAAACTGCCTGAGGACCTGCCTGCACAGTCTGTCCCAGGTAGGGGGGTCCCAGGGCTGATCCAGCCCTGTGGGGGCTGCCGCCTGAGCCAGCCTGAGGCTGCCCGGGGGCCGAGGCGGCATCCAGGGGAGTGGGGAGGGGCTGGGCGGGCGCAGGTGCAAGGCAGGCCGAGAGGTGTGGGCGCCCGGGGTGGACACGGCTGTCTGTGGGGACCATGAGGGCGGAGACCCCATGGAAACCACGACGCTGGGAGGCCCCGGGCCCCCGCGGACACCGCGAGTCTCCTCCACTCACCCGCTGGAACCGGCACGTCCCCTGGCCTCCGGGGCCATGAACCCACCAGGCACAGCCGGGCTCCAGGCCAGGCCAGGCATGACCCGAGGGAGAGCCACTGGGGAGCTGGGACGGGAGCGTGACCCCCTCCCCCTGCCCCCAGGCTGCCCTGAGCGCACGCAGTAACGCTCCCCCTCGCCCCCCAGACCCGGCCTTCGAAGATGAGCCCGGAAGAACGTGAAACGGCTCTCTGGTCGCTTTTACAGACGACCCATTGAGATGCTCGCTAGATAAAACACATCATGAAAGTTCACGCCACCTGCTTCTTTTCCTCGTGCAGCCACCAGACAATCAGAAGCGGTCTCTGTGGCTTGCACCCCACTTCCCTCGATGGCACTGCTCTCTTGAGGTCCCATCGCTGCTCTACACTTCGGGGCCTGACAACCTCTCCCGGAGGCACATGCCCGAGACGCCTGGTTGCCAGATGGCATCCGCTCCACCTTCTGGGGGAACAAGGTCCGCCGCCGCACACCAGGCCTGGCCCTTGGCTGGCACAGCCCCTGCAGGCCGACTGCCGGCCGTACAGGTCTGCACCCCCGTGCCAGGAGGCAGAGCTGTGCCGCGGGGCGAGTGGGGAGACTGAGGGCCCGGGAGGGGATACACTGAGGACCCCAGCCTGGCCGACCCTTCCCGAGACCCTCGTCCTGCCCGACACGACGGGGTCCCCCGGGCCCTGCGGGGCTCGGCTCACAGCCCCCTGAACACCAGCCTCAAGCTCTGGCTCAACAGGCGCCGGGCAACACGGCACAGGGGGCTTCGGGCCTGCACACACAGATTCAGCACCTACGAACGGCAGGCGGGCCCTTCCGGAGCCTCTGAGGCTTTAATTATCCCCCAGGCACCAGCCCGGCATAAACACAGCCTGGACATCCAAGGAAAGCACGCTGCCGGCACGAGGAGCCTTCCTCAGAGCTAGGCGCGGCCTGGGCACCGGCCTGCCGCCGAGCTTGTTCCGATAACCGTCGGATTCGGGGGCCCTGAGCTGACCCTGGGGCAGGCGCGCGCCCGCTCGCCAGGAGCGGCCACCCCGGCCAGGCCTGGAGGGCCGCCGGCTGCCTTTCTTCCGCTGGGAGGGCACTCCGGGGTGGGGAGCAGGAATGCATGTGGGCTGCTCCCAGTTTAGAATGTATTTATAGACGGCTGCCAGCCGAGTGGTACCCTCGAGGTCAGCTTCCTGCCAGGCCCTGTGGCCAGATGTTTACTGAGATTGCAGAGACCGACCCACCCACGCACGCCCGGCTTCATTCCACAGCCATGCTCAGAGGCTGCTCCATGCTGGGGCCTGGCCAGACTCCGGGAGCTCAGAGAGGAGCTGGCACCGGGTCCCAGCGCACCAGGGACTTGAGACATGGAACCATTGCGCGCAGGGCCGAATTAAGAAGGAGCAACGGAGGGGAGGGGACTCATGCTCCCTTGGAAGGGAAGCCTTCTCAGAGGAAAGGCAGGGCAATGTTAGAGGTGGGTTTTGAAGGATGAATAGAAGTTTTCCATACATCCCAAAGAGAGGAAATTAGCATCTGTAATGATATGGTGGTGAGCAAGGAAGTGGTGTGCGTGGGCACAGCTGCTGTCCAGCGTACCTAGAACGTGGCATCTGGGGACAAAAAGATAAGGGCTTAAGAGGGTCTTGACCTTCAACGTGGGTAAAGCCTTAAAGTCACCAGGGGAGCTTACGAAGATGCAGACCCCAGGCCCTCCTCTAGCAGTTCTGATTCAGCAGACCTGGGTGCGACGGGAGTCTGCTCCAGGGTCACAAACCCCACCTTGAGAGACTGAGGCCCAGAGAAGGAAGTGCAGTCTGGAGAGACTTCCTGGAGGAAGCAGGTGAGAAGGGTGGGGAGGGCTTGGATGGGGGAGGGGCCCTGTGCTAGGGGTGGGCGTCAGGGATTCCACAGCTGAAGGGCACCTGGAGACCAGCATCGCATGGCGGCCACGACCACACGCCGGACCTCAAGAACCTAAACTGCCTCACTGATTTTGTACTGATCCCATGTTGGAGTGATGGCCTTTTGGACATATTGTTTTAAATATAATTAATTTCACCCGTTTCTTTTTTTGTTTTTAAATGTAGTTTCTAGAACATTTAAACTTGCCTGTGTACTTTGGTTATATCGTACTATATGTGTACGTGCAATACTCACGACACAATGTCATACACGCACACAACACTCACACATGTGCACACAGGCACACACACGTGCATACCCACACGCACACAAGCGCACTCCCGTGCACCCACATGCGTGACACACTCGTGTGCACACTCACCCAACACGTGCACACCCCATAACACACACAGGCACACGCTCACAGACACGTCCCCCACACACGCACACCCCTGCTCCGACGGCTGCGCACGGCCACAAGCTGCGTCGAGGGCGGGCCCCGGTCTCGGGCTCCCTCGATCTGAAGGCGGCCCCGCAGGGCAGGGGCGCGGGCAGCGAAGCTCCGGCCTCTCATGGGTTCTACAGGCCAGGAGGTGGGCCGGAGGCGCTGGCGGCCTGACCTGCCCCGCGGCCGGGCCCAGGCCCTCGGGGTCCTGATGCCCGGGGCCTGGCCCTTCCCTCTGTGCCTCAGCTCCCCACCCCGTAAAATGGCACCAGCGGCCCCGCTTCCCGGGGGACGGCGACCCGGCACTGGCTGCCGCTCCGGCACCGGCCAGGTGCCCGCCTTCCCATCGTGGTGCAGACCAGCCCGACGACTGAGTGGGGGTGTGACTGCTGAAGGGGGGCCCTGCCCCCTGCAGCCCCGGCCAGGGCCCCACGAGGGCGTCACCCTCCCCGCGGCCGCTCTCGCGTGGGCCCCCGGGCCCCTGGGACAAAGAAGGCTGCGGTGAGAACCGGGGCGGGTTCGCATCCCGGCTCTGAGCTGTGCGAGGGAGGCGGCCGCTTCACCTCGCCCTTTTCTCCCCCAGGCGGGGGCTGGCCAGGCCCGTGCTGCCTCCCGGCCTCCCCTGGTCCCGCCCAGACGCCCCCTTCGCACCGTTCCTGGAGTCGCTGCCCCCAGGAGGACTGAGGGGGTGGCCCGGTCACAGCGGCCCAGGCCTGGAGCACAGCCTGGCCCGGGCAGTCCGGCGCAGATGACCGATTGCCAGACGCAGGCACGAAGCACAGAGGCAGCCCGGCACGCAGCGGTGCCGCGCTGCGGCCGCGGGGGGGACCCCACCTCCTCCCGGTCTCCGCGGGTCCCAGCTAAGGAAAAGCCAGCCTGCTGGGTCGGGGCACCGAGCCCCAGCGCCTCGCTCCCCCTGTGCCGTGCCCAAGCGTGACGGGCCTGGCGAGAGCCAGCCTGGGGGTGCCCGGGGCAGGGCGCGCCCCTGGACGGAGCTGGAGGGCACACCTGGCCCCAGCCCCCGACCCTCTGACCGCTCTCTGCTGGGTGGCCTTTGGGCAAGTGTCGTCACCTCTCTGGGGTGAGAACCGCGGACTCCGCTAGCTGTTGGGCTCGTCTTTTCTGACCGTGTGCTCTGGAACCATGGAAATAATCACGGAACAGGTTACGGGGCCCACTTTGGGACGGACCTGAGCTAACACGCCATCGGTCACCTGACCTCAGCAAGTGATGTCGGTTTCCCCTGGGAACAGTGTCAGCTCCGAGCCAGCGTCCCTGAGTGATGTGACTGGTCCCTCTGGGAGGGCACGGTCACCCTGGGAAGAGACCCCTTGGGAAGTATGGGGGAAGGGCGAGCAACCAAACATTTGTAGCAGAGTAGCGGGGTCTGGCCCCAAGGGGACCTGGCCTCCCTTTCATTCAGGGGAGATGCCTCTGGGAGGGGCAGGGGCCAGAGGACAGAGCCTCCTGCAAGACCGCAGGACTGTCCTTAAAGACATGGCCTCGGGGTCATGACAGCCACTCTTTGCCTCCGGCTCCCCTTTGCGTCCAGGCAGAGGTTGAATCCGGGCCCCTCTTCCGGGCAAGTGACCCCAAGCCAGCGCCTCCGCCTCCCTGCCCCAGTTTCTCTGTCCACAGAAAGACGGTAAGGTCCCCATCCCCTCGCCCCCTGGCGGGAACGGGAAATGGTGCAGCTGGAGTGTGGAACGGTCCGGCAGCTCCTGGACAGGTCAGAGTGACCACGTGACTCCACGGACGTCTACCCTCGAGAACCGAAAACACACGTCCACACAAACGCCTGCACACGCGTGTTCACAGCAGAGTCACCCACGCAGCTCAAGGGTGAAAGCGCCCAAGCGTCCATCGCGGACGCTGGACACACACAGTGTGGTCGCCCACACGCTGGAATATTATTCAGCCTTAAAAAGGAACAAAGTTTCAACCCCGGCTGCAGCATAGATGAACCCGGCGAATGCCACGCCACGTGAAGAGAGTCATGGAAAGAAAAACACTGTGGTTTCGTTCATGTGAAACGTCCAGAATGGGCAAATCCATAGAGAAAGAAAGTAGCGTAGTGGTTGCCAAGGCTGGGGGAGGGGCAGGAGTGACTGCCAGTGGGTACCAGGTTTCCTTTTGGGGTGATGAGAATGTTCTAGAACAAGACGGTGGTGATGGTTGCACAACCTTGTGAACACTCTAAAAACCACCGGTGGCGTGTACACTTTAAAAGGGTGAATTTTATGATACATGAACTATATACATATTTTTCAAAACAAGGTTCCTGCTGAGTAGGGCTGACGTCGGACACGAGATGCCCACCAGCCCACAGCACCACAGCCTCCGCCAGTGGGGCCGCCTCCTCCAGGACCAGGACCTGGTCCTGGCTCCCTCGCCCCGTCCAGCCACGGCCGTGCCAATTCCCCACTGGCCGCCCCCCGGCCCCGCCCCTAGCCAGGAACCCAGCGAGGCCCTGTTCTGCAGCGTCCCCAGAGGGCAGCGCCCGGCCGGCCACATGCAGGGCCCGGAGAAGCAGTCCCCGTTTACACGCGGCCACCTTGGCCCGGCCACCCCGGAGGAATTCAGAAAATGCGATGGTCACATTCTGCAGGGCGGTGGGCCGGGCCTCCGGAAAGGCTCCAGGGCCGCTCATGAATGTGGATTCTGTTTAGCCGCTGGCTGGGACGCCCGCCTGCGAGCAGCCCCGAGTCAGGACAGAGGCTGTTAGCGGACAGCCGGCTGCTGGCTCCCGCCTGCCCGCCCGCCCGCCCGCCCGCCAGGGGGCTGAAGACGGCCGAGGAGGCGGCTCTGGTCCCGGGTCCCTGTCCCATCCACCTGCTCTCACCTGTATGGTCCCTCCCTCCTCCGCCCTCCTCCACTGGCTGCTGACTCTGGGTACAGGTGGGTGGCCGAGCCCAGGACAGGCAGCTGCGTAAGGACGCACCTTGAAGGCCACCTCCCCTGGCCCTCTCTGTGATGCAAGCTGGGCCCCCCAGGGGGCCGCTGCCTAGTTATGGCCTCTGGGGAGGCTGAGCGGGCCTTGACCCGGGGCTCTGAGTCCCCCCCAAACCCATTTTTCACTCGAGTGAGCCCCACCCCTGTGTGGGAGGGTGAGAGCTGTGGGGGTGAGGACCCCCTGGGGGAGGCAAGGACAGCCGTGCTGCCAGCTCCTGGGCTGCAGGCCGTGGGCCCCTCCTGCTTCTCGCTCTGGGTCACGTGGAAGACGGGGCGGTGAGGGGGCCTGGGACGGCGTGTCGGGATGCGGCAGGTAAGCCCCCAGGGTCCCCCAGACTAGCCCCGCATTCTGGAGGGAGCCCCCCTCCATCCTCAGGCTCTCCCCACCGTCAGAAAGGGAGCTTATATTTGGAACTGTCCTTCAAAAAGCCAGCTTTATTTAGACAGGGATGTAATTCTAAGAGACCACTTCAATCCTGACAAGAACTGGATGAGTACTGAGCAGGAAACCTATAGTTTGACGCCGGAGTCACAGCCCCCAGAGTCCGGCCAGTGCAGTCACCGATCTCACTTTCTGGTCACCGGGAGCCAGGACGGGCGACCGCAGGCCGGCCGGGCGCAGCGGCGGGGCCGCGGGCGCTAGAGACCATCTGGAGGCGGGAACACACAGCGCAGGCCACGGCCAGGCCCGGCCCCCGCCTGCCACCCTGCCTCCTACCCTTCCCCAAGTTGGCCCGGCAGACCCAGTCCCAGGGGGCGTCTGCAGGAGTGACGTGGACCCATAAGAAGGCTGAGGGGCCGAAGCGCGTGACAGCACCCGAGGAGCAAGGAGGGAATCCCAAGTCAGAAATGACAGAGGCCTCAGCCCTGCTGGCGGGCAGCGTCCAGGGGGCACACGCGACGGCACTGCACGCGCGGTCCTCACGAGCAAAGAAAGCAGTCCGCGCAGGGCACGCACGTCTGCAGTGGGGCCGCCACTCCCGCTTCCGGGACCTTTGGGTGTGTAGGACAAGGCAGCCCCGGGGGGGACACAGCCTGGGTGTGCGGAGGGAGGCCTGCTGAGCGGAGCACAGGCTCGGCGCCTTTGCGCACCGAACAACCTGCCCAAACACACAGGCTTACTTTTCTTTCCACCCAGGGAAATGGTGGGGCTGAGTGAAGTACAAGATTGCAGTCAGTCCCTGAGGACAGCGCCTGCCACCCCAGCTATGGCCCCCAGGTGAAAGGTGAGGATAAACTAGTCCCAGGCAATTGCAAGGATGTCTCACAGAGCTCACCCAGCCCCCACCCTCCTCCCTCCACCAGGCTCAGTTCAGCCCCCAATTCCGTCAGAGAACGAGGTTGGCAATAGAATCCTGAAAGCCCCCCAGCCAGGGGGGTGCTGAGTGCACCGCACGGCTTGGCCGGGACAGAGCTCTGAGCACGGCATCATCTTCCTGTTCGTGGGGGACGGGCAGGTCCACAGGCGACGAGAGGTGGGGTGCCAGAAGGACTGCGGGCGGAACAGAGGGAGGGGTGTCCTGATGGGGAAGGTGGGACGGTGGAGATGGCGGACAGGACGCCAGGTGTCCAGGCCGCAAGGTGGGAAGCAGCAGCCAGCATCCTGGATGCTGAGTGGACCAGGAGGGCTGTCCGGGAGAGGACGGGCTGGACCGTGGCCGTCTTTGAATGCTGGGCTCCAGCTCTAGCTCTGTCTGCAGCGGGCAGGAGAGTGGGCTGGTCATGCACTTTCCCAGCTCTCTTCCCCACCACGTATCTACAATGAACCAAAGCCAAGGTGGGCAGGCCAGCCGGGGCGGGCTGGGGAGGCGGGCCCACCGGGACCCAGGCTGCGTCCTGCCTTGGCTGCACGACGGTTCCCTACAACCTCCCTCTGTCCTGGACTTGGCAGCTGGCACCTCGCGCCCTTTCAAGTATTTTGCATCTTCCACACCCCTCCCACAGACCCCTCGGAGTCTCCGTGACCCCGAGGGCAGTAACCACGCAGCATCTGCCCACTCGACACGCTTGCCTGTGTCCCGGCGCTCTGTCCCTCAGCCTGTCCCATGACGCCCTGCGAAGTCCCCCACAGTCCTGGTGACTTGCCCACACAGCCCGCGGACAGCTGTTTCTGGAGCCTGCGCTCTTGATCTGCCCTGCCTTCCCCCTCACTCTCAGCCCCTCCTTTTGGATGAGGAAGCAGAGGGTAACTGAATTCTTACAGTCAAAACCAACAGGGATGGGGTGGGGCTTGGCTCGGAAGTCTCAGGGCTCTGGAGGAAGCAGAAGTGTGAGCCGATGTCCAAGAGCACATGTGTCTTTGGCACCATCGGTGGTTGCAAGGTTCCGGAAGAAAGGAGGTGAGGGCAGGTCTCTGTTTCCCGGCCACCTGGTGCTCACAAATGTGAAGCCAGGTGGAGACCCGCCGACCTTCTCCCAGGGAGGGAGGCGGGAAGGTGCCTGGCCTGGAAGTTAAGTTGGAAAAGGCGCAGGCCCTGAAAAGAGGAGGCTAAAATGGGACATAATCTCTCTATTAACATTCTGCAGAGGCAACCGTGTGTGAGAGTTAACCCAAGTGTGCTGCCCACGGATGACAGGACTGGAGTTGACAGAAACCACAGGTAGGAGGCTTTCTGCTCTACTTGCAGCAGAGCTTTCTTGGAACCCTTCTGCGGATTTCAGGGGTGGGACCTGGCTGCTGTGACAGGAGTGAGTTCCCCGTCACCGGGGGGTATTCAAGCAGAGTCGGTAACCCAGAGGCAGGGTCTGGTGGAGACCGAAGCCTGGATGAGGGGGTTGAAGTTCATGACCTCTAAGTTCCCTCTGACCCTGAAATCCTGGGACTTGCTGCTTCCACACTGCCCGGAGCGGCAGCCAGACAGGGGTTCAGGTGCGGGGCCACACATCCTTCACCAGGCTGAGATGCTGCGCTTACCAGGTTGAGACGCTGTAGGGGCCATGGTCCCCCTTGAGATGGCCTGGCCTTCCTATTTGCTTCAAACAGGATTCCCCCTCTTCCTCCTCACAGGGAGGCTCCTGGCAGGCTCTGCCCCGTGGTTCCGGACCTGCCAGGCCGGGCACAAGGTACACGAGGGCATGCCCTCCCAGGCCACTTTCTCAGAGGTGGCCCTGGCTGTCCTTCCTTAAACTGTAACTCCGCCCCACCTCTGCCCGCCCTGCCCCGCCCCCCCCCCCCCCCCCCGCTCCCCGTCTGGTACTGTTGCTTCAAACAGGATTCCCCCTCTTCCTCCTCACAGGGAGGCTCCTGGCAGGCTCTGCCCCGTGGTTCCGGACCTGCCAGGCCGGGCACAAGGTACACGAGGGCATGCCCTCCCAGGCCACTTTCTCAGAGGTGGCCCTGGCTGTCCTTCCTTAAACTGTAACTCCGCCCCACCTCTGCCCGCCCTGCCCCGCCCCCCCCCCCCCACCAGCTCCCTGTCTGATACTGTCCCCGGCATTTTGCCTGTTACCTTGCCTGTTATCAGGAAGGCAGTGGTCTTTGCTGGGTCAGGGGATGCCTGGGACATTGCGGGGCACTGAGAGGGTTCGATGCACATTTGCTCAACCAAGAGGCAGACGTGGAGTCTACCTGATGGAATGGAGAGGGGTTATCAGCCACTGCTGCTCACTAGCTGTGCTGCGCTGGCCCAGTTACCTAACCTCTCTGGCCCTCAGTTTCTTCATCGAGAATATGGGGCACCACCTAGCTCCTGATAGGAGGATTAACGCAGTAACACGTGGCACAGTCCCTACACGGCAAATAGCGTCCGCTCAAGCGCCAGTCCGGAAAGGGTTAAAGGCCTCAGCAGCTGCCACGGCACAGGAGCCCCCCACCGCCACCGCTGCACCCAGAGGCCTGTCCCTCCGACCCCGTTGCCCTCGCCCCCGCCCCCCGGCGGACGGTGCAGGGGCAGGGTCTGGTGGCCGCGGGAAGTCCCCGCGAGCCCGGCTGGCCTTCCCTTCCGGCCGCCGCCGTGCGGCGCCGCGTCCCCACGGGTCCCTCTGGCCCGGTTCCCTGGGCGCGCCAAGCCAGCCAGGGGCGCGGGCCGGGTTGGGGCGCCGCGTGGCCTCCCCCCGCAGGAGCACAGCGGCGCGGAGCCCCCCGGTCGGAAAGACCCCACCCCGCTCCGCGCGCTGCCTCCGCCGCAGCGTCCGAGTGCCACGGGGCCAGCACGCCCGGGGGCGACCCAGAGGAGGCAGCGGCCCGGCTCGGGGACCCACCGCGGCGATCCGAAATGAATGGCCGGCCCCCGGCCGCTCGCGCCCCCCGCCCGGCCCCCGCTCCCCGCAGTCCGGCCCGGCGGCTCCCAGCTCCCCGGAACCCACCGCTCGGCGGCCGCTTGGGCTGCACTTTGCAAAGTGTCCCGCGGAGCTGGCCCAAGCTCTGTCAAGGGCGCCGGACAGGGCTGAGGCCGGGCGGCACGGCCGCGGCCCCCGCCGAGCCCCCGGCGCGCCCTGGCGTCTGCGGCGCTGCACGTCCCGGGCCGGGAGCGAGGTCGGGGCAGCCGGGCCGCGGAGCAGCGAGGGCCGGGAGGGTCCGTCCGGCCCCGCCGGGGCGCGCCACCGAGGGCGCGGGGACGCGGCGGGGAGCGGGCAGCCAGGTGACCCCGGGGGCCAAGCCCCGAGTCCCTCCACCGCCGCCCGAGCCAGCGCCGCTGCCCGGGAGCCGCGGGCGGCGCGGGGCGCGGCGCGTCCACACTCACCTCCCGCTCCGAGGGCCCCGCGCCGCTCGCCGCGCTGGCGGATGCGAACGAGCTCCCAGAACGGCAGCGGCGGCTGCCGGCGCCCGGCCCGCGCGCAGCGCTCTGCGGCGCGGAGGCGCAGTCCTCATCCCTGACCGCAGGCCCGCCCGGGCCGCGCAGCGCTCTGCCCCTCCGGGGCGGGGTGGGGAAAGGAGGGAAGCAACCTCCACCCGCTTCCCAGGTCGGGCCGCGCGGGCCAAGTCCTCTCCAAACAAGCTCCCGGCAGCCGGCTGGGTGCTCCGGCTGGCCGCGGGGTCTGCCCCCAGGCACCGGCGGCGGCTTCAGTTACAAACCTTGCTCCCCCCCGCCCCCGCCCCCCGCTATTTTTAAGCACCGCTCTTCCTAGGTGTTTGTTTCCGGGGATCCACCCTAGTGATGGGGGTCCTGATGGGAAAGGTGCGTAAGCCAGCAAACCCTGCCCAGGCCCACTGCCAGCCCACCCCAAACCTGGCAGGGCTTTTGCTGCTGCTCGGAGGCAAAGGCTGGATTTAGCACGACCTCCCAAACTGGTGGCGTGAGTGTACCCATGTGGTTTCCAGTTGCTCCCCTATCTCCATCCCCGCGCGGCCTCCTCTCCGGCCCTCACCTGGTACGGGCCGGGTGAACATTGCCCCCTGTGCCTCTGGCGGGGAGGATAAGTGGTGGTGGGGGGCACACCACTGTCGCTTTGCACCTGCTTGGGGAACTTCAGCTGGAGGTCTCCCCACGCCTTGAAGGTGGGAGTTGATGGCCCCTAAAACCACAGTGCCTTTGCTCTGGGCCCCCCCGTCCAGCCTCTGGCCTGTCCCAGACTGGAACACAGACGGTGGGGAGCTGGAACCATGCAGGTCCCTAGAGCCGGAGGGACCCTAACAGGCCAGCTGCTCAGCGGTTCATTCACAGATGAGGACATCCAGGCCCAGAGAAGGCAAGGGATCTGCCCAAAGCCACACAGCCCAGTGTGTGTGACACAGGCTATTCTGGGGCAAAGCAGGAGCGAGAGGCCGGTCCCTGGTGTGGACAGGTGGGTCCTTCGAGGCCCGGGGGCAGCCCTCGTGGGAGGCGTCCACCAACAGATGCAGCCCCTCCCCACTTGAGACAAACCACGGCATGGGCTTAGGGCACTTCGGAGCAGTGAAATTGAGGGGAATTCTTCCCTTTACAGAAAGGCATCCTTTCAGAACTAGTCGTTTGAGCCGCGTTCCCCCTGAGAGTGCTGCCAGCACTGCTCGGACTACAAAGTTCAAGTTTCACAGCCTCTTAGGAACACCTTTATCATGTAAAGCAAGGTATAGGTAACACAGGGCCTTTGGCCCGGAATCCTGCACGCGGGCGTGGAAATGAGTGAATGGGCCGCCCGGTCCGCCTGTGGCCTGTGGTCTCGCACCCGTGGTCGAGCGCTGAGCTCTGCACGTACAATTCATAATCGGCTAAAACACACTGCGAATCAAAGCTGATTTTCCTATCGCCGCTCATTAGAGCATCTGAGGAGGTTCCAGGAATTCCTGCCAGTTGTCTTGAAAACTTGAACTGAACAAGGGGCTAGGGGCTCAGAGGCCCCGCCTCCTGGCCCTGCTGGCGCTCAGGGGCTCCGAGCCTCAGCTCACATTTCCGTGGCATCATTCTGGGCCTCAGGGTCCTGGGATCGCCCTCTCCATGGAAAGCGGCACAGGAAGGGGCTAAGAAACCCCCTCCAGTTAATCGGTATTTCAATCAGTTGGTTTCCTAAAGTTTCTAATGCCGGGGGTCCCCTGGCTCAGACAAGTTCCCAGAAGGTTTTTCCTTCCTGACCCTTCCTAACGGGTCTATTCTTGTTTCTAAGAAAGGCCACAGTTTCAGAGCTCACCCGTGTGTGTGTGTGTGTGTGTGTGTGTGTGTCCAGCGTGGTACACCCGCGCACCCCTTGTGTGAGAAGCGCTCTCTCTCTCGAGTGTGCAGAAACAACAGAGGCCCTCGCTCCGCGCTACCGCTGACCAGTCCTAAGAGCTGACGTACAGGTGCTGCACGAGTGAACGAATTTGGCCACCCTAGGAGGTAGCCTACTACCCTCCCCATCTCACAAGGCGGCTTAGAACACGCCCAGGGCCACGCGGCACGCCTCTCCTGCTCCAGGGCCACCATCCCACACAGCTGGGAGCCCAGCCCTCCAGGTTGGTGACTCTGGACAGCCCCCAAGCCCCCACCCCAATCCTCCAGGCGCACCTGCTTGGGCGTGAAACCCAACGCTTCTCAGTCGGGGGGCTGCTATGACATCCAACAGGCAGACACCAGAGATGTTACTGAACCTCCTGCGAGGCTCAGGTTGGCCTCCAGACGAAGGATGATTGGGCAGTACCGAGGGCCAGCGGCCTCCGGGCGGTTGGTGAGCTGGGCCTCTGGGTCCCAGAGCCGCCTCTTCCTCCTCACTGGCCCCTCGGCTGGACGTGGAGCCGCGGCCCCCTGCCCAGGAAGAGCTGCCTGACGGGACACCCCCGTGGGGCTCTGTGGAGGGGGCGTGGCCGGCAGGGTCTCCTGCATGGGAGGCCCAGCTTCTGCCCTGAGAAGCAGCGGAGCTGGAAGCTTCCCAGCTGTACTAAGCCTCCACTCTCCAAGGGGAGACGACCTCGCAGGGGGGCTGACCCGACTCGCCCGAAGTCACAGACACGGAGCCCGGCTCTCCCATCGCCCGTCTGTCCCCTCGCTGCCTGCCACTGGCCACCCCCAAGGGGCAGAGGCTCCCAGGGCCCCCCGCGTGTGCTGGGAGAGCCAGTCAGCTCCTGAGTCATCCCCTAACTTCTGCCTGATGTCAAAATGAAACCGCGGACCCAAAGGCAGCGCAGGGCCGGGGGGGAGGGAAACCTCCAGCAAATTCCAGGGGTATAGTGTCACATGGCCGTTCCAGCTTGACACTGACAGCGCCTGGCATGTGGACACCCATCCGTCCAGGCAGTCTCCCACCTCGAGAGTGATGCCCACCCCTGCCCCGAGGGTGGGTCCTCTCCAGTGGGATCCCCAGGGACGAGACCCTCGTCCCCGGGAGATGAGACCTCAGACCTCGGACCAGGCCTGTGGCCGTGATGCGCCGGGTCGGGTGTTTCGACCCTCCTGGAGTTCTCCCGGCAAGTGTCACCTGCCATCTTGGGCTCCTTAGCCCCCTTTGCTGGATGGGGAGACTGAGGCTGGAGGGAGCAGGGGGCCCGCCTAAGGACGCAGGAGTTCACGGTAGAGGCTGTCCCGTCGCTGACTGCCTCTGCCTGCCGCTGGCCTCCTGGCTGAGTCCAGGGCCAGGGCGTGGTGGCCGGCGGCTGCCTGAGCCCTGGGAGCCCGCTGCCGGCCTCACAGAGACGCCTTCTGGGCGCCCCTCACCTCTTCGGGGGTCCTGCTGGTTAATGGGGGGTTTGGTGGATTTGGTGGCTCTTGGGCCCCGTCCCACGAAGAGCCTCTCCGGCGCGGACGCAGCAAACATCGACGTACATGGAACCCAAGACCTGCCCAGGAAGGTGTGCCCTGTGCACCGTCCCCGTGGGCTCCAAGGAACCCACGTTGGGGACATGGCGTCGGCGGAGTTTGCCAAATGGTCCGTGGACTCGGGGAGGCTGGCACAGGCAGGCCTGGCCTCTGCCCCGCTGCGCCCCGCCGGCTGTGTGTCCTTGTACAAGTCAGCGACCTCTCTGGGCCTCTGCCTCCCGGCCTGGGAGGCGGCAACAGTGACGGCCACCGCTCAGGGAGGACGTGAGAGGCTGGGAGGGCAAAGCAGGACCCGGGGGGTGGCGGGGCGGCCCCAGCTCCTCCAGACAGTGGCCGGGGGTCTCTGAGCTGTTGGACATAGTAGCGGTGTCCCAGGAAGGAGGAGCAAGTGGTCCCAGGACGTGAGGTACCTTGACGACCCCTCTGGCCCTTCAGGCACCCGGGGGCAGGGCCTACCGACAAGTCTCCTCCCTGACATCAGGGAAGAAAAAAGCCAGGCCTTAGAGGACGTTAGGGAAAGTACAAAATGCAAACGAATCCATCTTTATCTCTAGCGCACGGCGTGAGCTTTCCTGCCGCGGGCGCGCGCGGCTCAGGTCCCCAACAGGCATGCGTGAAAGCTGCTTTGATGAGCTGTCTGGGGCCTTTGCAGGGTCTGCTGTGATGGGGGTGGGTCCCCCAGCGAAGGTGGGGGGGGGGAGGGAGGGGGAGGGCGGGAGGCCTGAGCGGTGGCCGCGCGGGTGGGGCCGGAGCAGAGGCAGCCGCTTTCCAAGGAGACATTCCAGACTGACGGTGGCTGGCGTGACTCAGACAGCCGCCTGGAGCGCCATTGTTTCTGCCTGTCTTCCTGTCTTCCCAGTGGCCCTGTGTGTGAGCAAAAAGAGGGAGAGGAGAGGGCGCTCTTCCCGAGGAGGGTGTCACACACAGACACGGGCACACCCTCCTGCCGAATGCCACGCACAGCCCCGCGCTCTCCCACACGGGGGCTGCGCGCCCCTGGGCCCGGCGGGGGTCCCGCCCAGGCCGAGGGACCCAGGACTCGGCAGAGGGTCGGGCCGTGTGGGACTTCCTGAGGCGGACACTCCCCGGGACTGACAGCTCTCCTAACCCTCCTCCGCCTCCAGAAAGACCTCCGAGCCCTGCCCACTGGCTCAGGACTCCCGTCCTTCCCAGGCTCCTCCCAGCAGGGCATCAGGCAGCTGGTGGCCCAGGTCCAAACCCCCACCCTGCCAGCTGCCAGCCACGTGGCCCGAGTCTCAGTTTCCCCATCCGCCGCGGTAAGTCCGACTCGTTCACGAAGGTGCTGGGCCCCGCGGGCGGCTCTTCGGCACCCGACATGCTCAGCCTGAGCGTCCTGAATTCAGCCTCTCGCAGGCCTTCAATTTGGGAATCCTTCTAATGAAAAGAAAACAGAGGTGGCGGAGACCAGCCGGCCGGCCGAGGTAACCCAAGCCAGTGGCCTGGGGCATGAATGGGCCCTTTCATGGGGCGGCCACAGAACGAGGCCCTGGGGTGGAGATCACCGCGTTCGGCCCAAGGAAGGGCAGTGCCCGGGGCAGGCCCGGGGCAGGGAGGAGACGGACAGTGGCCTGCAGCCCCGGCCTCGGGGCCTCGGGGCCTCCGGGCCCAGCCTCCTCCCCTTCCCCGTCCTGGACGCCCCCCTGACACCCAGCCTGGCTGCAGGAGAGGAGCCAGCCGTCCCCCGTCCGAATGCCACTGTCGTTGTTTTTCTCCTATCATTATGTCTCCGAGGGCTAACTACAAATTTACATCTGCTCAGGTCGGTCATTTCTCTGCAGCCGCGAGGAAGGCCCCAGCTGTAAAAGGCGCATTCATGTGTGTTTCCGTGTTGCCTGGGGTGACGGGCCACGGCGCGCGGACACAACTGGCCCTTTTAGCCGGGGCGGCTCTAGGAGCAGCGGCGCCCTCACCGCCTGGCCTGTGTAAACGCCTCCATGCCACTGGCCATGAATGACTTCAGTGTACAGAGGTTTTCTTTTTCCATACCTGGCCACCAGAACGTCCAACATTCTTCTAGAAAAAATGTGGCAAGGTCCCTGGGATCGTTTTCTCTCCAAATGGCTGATCCATCCCAGTCTGGCCCCGACACAAGCCAGCTCTTCTTCCACTTAATGACGTGAAAGAAAAATCGTGCTTCCGTTTTTGCCACCTGCTGTGACGGCCCCAACCTAGTTCCCTCGGACTGCCTGGGGGTGAAGGTCAGCGATGAGGCATTCCTCCTGGGTCTTTGAAGAGACATGGCGGGCTGGCGTGGGCCGGCCTGCAGGGGCAAGTGGCCCCCGTCTGGGTGCAGAGCCGGCGGGCCTGGGTCTGGGACCAGCCCAGGGAGCGGGTCCCTCTCTGGACGCCAGTGGACGTTCAGGCGGCCCTGGGCCTGGGCACAGGCCGTCCCTGATGTCCCCGCTTGTCCGTGCCGGGCACTGCCTCTCCTCCCCGGGGGCCATGGCTGTCATGGACGCCTCCTCAGGGGTGGACACTGAGGCCAGGATAGGAGGGAACACGCTGGGTAGGTGGCTGGGTGCCCTGACCTCAGCTCGGTGTGTGCGTGTGACCGTGTGTCCGAGTGTCTGTGTACACATGCACGTGCGATTGTGTGTACGTGTGCATACGCATGTGTTGGGGGAGGTGTGTGTGTTCCTCAGCGTGTGTGTGTGTGTGTGTGTGTTCACACATACGTGAGGAGCACGTGAGAGTGTATGTGCATATGTGAATGTGTGTATATATCCACGAATATGCATGACTACACGTCAGTGTGTGTATGTGCGTGCGCATGCTTGAGTGTGTGTGCGAGTGTGCACACGTTTACGTGAGAGTGTATGTATATTCAAGAGAGTATGTGTACACGCGCGCGTGTCTGTGCACATGTGCACGCGTGTGCACGCCCACGTGTGTGAGCGTGTGCGTGCGCTCACACCTATTCTTCTGGAACTCAGGATCCCTGAACCAGAGGCCGGGCCTGCTCCCCTGCTCGCCACCCCCACCCCCCGTGCCTGCAGCAGGGCCGACGCCTGCGGAGAAGCGAACCAGCACAGCGCGTACAGCCGCTGCGGGCGCCTGTGAATGTGTCCCCGACGGCTCCTCTCGCGGCTGAGCCCGCGAGGATTTGCTCCGATCACACGTCTCGCTGGGACCGCGCCCAGCCAGTGAGGGTTCAGAGGTGCTGAGCGGCAGCACCGCGGGGCCCGGGTCGCACCCCAGGCCCGCCTCTCCCTCCCAGCCCGTCCTCGGCTTCCCTGCCCCGGCCGCGTGGCCGCGTGCGAGCACTAGCGGACAGAACCTCGCAGGGTCGCCATCAGCGACCTTCCTGCCTCGCTGGCTTCCCCGTCACCCCTCCCCAGTTCCCACGGGGGTCGTGACTAACAGCCCGACGGTGATGCCCCCGCCCCCTTCTTCCCGGGACCTGCGCCGAGCCTCCAGCCCCTGCGTCGGCGGCGGGCGCCCCGCAGACCCTTTTCACAACGGCCAGGGAAGGTCAGTTCGGCTCCCGCGTCGCCCGGCCCTCTCTGCTGGTCCAGGCCTCGCTCACCAGGGTCCACCCGGACACACCTCCGCGAAGGGCTGGACCCTCCCTGGCCGCCTGCCGAGCGCAGTGGCTTGAGCAGTGAGTTCTGCGGGCACCACGTGGGCCCGAGCGCAGGGCGGCCAGCGGAGAGGCCTTCGCGAGGGGACCCTTGGTACCGCGGCCCCACCCTGACGCCCAGGCCGCACACTGGGTAGCAGGAAGCGCGGTCCCGCGGCTGCGGCCTGACTCCGAAAGGCCTCGTGTCCACAGGCTCCGCACAGCCCCGGCCCCCACGCCCCGTTCCGAGCCTCGGACCCCAGCGTGACCACTGGTCCTTGCCCACAGCTCTCCGCCGCGTCCTGCCCGCTGGCCTGCAGCTGGTCCTGCCCCCCGCCCCCCCACCCCGTGGTGCCAGCCTGCGGAGAGGGCAGTGAGCTCAGCTGGGACTCCGTCCCCAGGGCAGCCCCTTCCTCAGGAGGACCTGGAGGGGCTACGGAGCCTCCCGGGGGGAAGCAAAGCGCGCGGGTGCGGCCTCGCTCGGGCCTCCTCTGCCGCCGCCATCGCGGGGAGAAGCTGGCCCCCCCGCCCCCGAGCTGTGCTGTCTGCACCGGGGCCACAGGCGGTGCTTTGTGTTCAAACGCAGTAAGAGGAGGAATTCACTCTCCAGCCGTGCTCGCCCCAATCCCAGTCCTCAGCGGCCACGTGTGGCCGAGCAAGTGTCCCCGGGACAGCGGGACAGCACGTCCACCATCGCAGGAAGACCGTGGGACCTGCTGGCCAGCAGGCGTGCACGTGGCGGGCCCGACAGGCGTTAGGAAGATCCGAGCAGCGCATCCTGGTCAGCGGCCCGGTTTCCTCTTCCCAGGGTACCTTGTAGAATCAGCAAAACACCAGTCACGCACCTACCAAACCCGTGTGCTTCACCAAACGAAGCCACCGCCTCCCCTTTGGGCCCCACCATCCCTTCCGACGGCACCGGACGGAAAGGTCAGGAGCAGGGCCAGCCCAGAGCCCAGGGAGACGTCACCCATCAACCGGGCGCCCCTCCCCCCGGTCCTTCTCAGCCTCCCAGGCAGCCTGTCCACGGAGGGGCGTGGGTATCGGACACCTGCTCACACCTGGGCCGAGCCTGTCACCCGGCCAAGGCCCTCGAAGGCCTGACTTGGGCGAGCAGATCACCTGACCGCTGCCTGCGTGGTCCTGGTACCCTGCGCACGCGAGGCTGGTGGGAATGCAGTGGTTCCTGCCCTCCAGGGCGGTCACTGCCAGGCGTTGACTCAGATAAACAGGACGTTCACGTGTCGCGCGGGCTCTGGAACACAGGCGGCACCGTGCCTGGCTCACCCTGCACACGGTGAGCCTGCACGACTCCCAGGGCTCGAGTGCAGCCGCTCCAGCTCCGCGGCACCCCAGGCCCGGCACAACCCCACACGGTGTTTGCTACCGAGAGTCTAGCTGTTCAGGGTTGCAAAGGTGGGTTGGTGTCAGTAATGGAACAACTCATCGCAAATACATCCAGGACATGGGCTTCCCTGGTGGCGCAGCGGTTGAGAGTCCGCCTGCCGATGCAGGGGACACAGGTTCGTGCCCCGGTCCGGGAAGATCCCACATGCCGCGGAGCGGCTGGGCCCGTGAGCCGTGGCCGCTGAGCCTGCGCGTCCGGAGCCTGTGCTCCGCAACGCGAGAGGCCACAACGGTGAGAGGCCCGCGTACCGCAAAAATAAAACAAAACAAAATAAAACATCCAGGACATCATGGTGGGGGGGGGTCTTTCTAAAACATGGACTCTGCCATGTCACGCCCCTGCTCAAAGGCCGCTCATGGCTCCCCAGTGCCCATAGGACAACACGTACTCTCAGTTGTAGACTCAAGGCCTTCTGCCGCCAGGGCCAAGTGCAGCCCGGTCTCAGTGCCTTCCCTCCTCTCTGCCTTTCCCAGCCCAACTCAAGCCACACTGAACTGCTACACGTCACCCTAAATACCCCTCCGTCTCCCCCACCTCAGTCTGCATTTCCTCACCTCCTGCCAACTTTGCCAGCCCAGCAAACTCTTATTGATCCTCCAAGACCCACAAGAAGCCCCCTCCTCTATGAAGCCTTCTTGTAGACCCTTAGATTGTGGCACGCATACACCACACTGTGCCTCAGTCTCCCCTCTGGGCCTTATTCATGTCCGTACACCTCACAGCTCAGCTCCGTACATCCACAATGGTCTAATTCTGTCCTTTCATTCTGCACCACACAGGCGTCCCTCAGCCTGGGATGCTCTCTTCTCTGTCACTTGAAGCCCCTTCCCTCTTTTAAACCTGTTCAGGATGCACCCCACCCTCTCCAGGGAACCATCTGTGCTTAACGCAGTGTGACCATGTGACATGGGCAGTTGTACAGAGCATCCGAGGATGGCAGTGCCAGAAAGACTCTTGGGGATGGTCTGGTCCAGCCTCTTCATTTTACAGGTGAAGAAACAGAGGCCCGGAGAGGGAGAGACAGACAGCTGGGGCCCGGCTGGGGAGGACACCGCTCTCCCGGGGCTTCGTGCTCTGCACTGAGCCCGGAGGAGCCCCTGAACGGCCTCTCCCCAGCCCCCAGGCAGGGCTGCAAGGCTGACAGGCCCTGTCCTGCTCTGCTCACTCTCCAGGCGGCTTCGCTTCATTTCACTGCCCCCAAACCTCCTTACACACGCCCAGCGCCACAGTGACACACCTCCACGATCTGTGCACCGGGCAAACTGTGACTGTGGGCGGGGGAGGAGGGCGGCCCTGCTGCCCACCAGCTGTGGGACGTCAGACACCTGCCATTTTCTGAGCCCCAGGTTTCTCCTTCGAAAATGGGGATAACACATATTGGTTGTCAGGAGGATTCAAGGAAAGGACGTTCGCCAAGTGCTTAAGAAAGAGCCTGACACAGAGCAGCGGACTGCCACCATCATTGTGATGTGGTGCTGGTGGTGGTGGTGGTGGTGACGGTGGTGGTGACGGTAGTGATGCTGGTGGTGGTGGTGGTGACAGTGGTGATGGTGACGGTGGTGATGGTGACGGTGGTGGTGGTGGTGGTGGTGATGGTGATTGTGGTGGTGATGGTGATGGTGACGGTGGTGGTGGTGGTGGTGACGGTGGTGACGGTGGTGGTGGTGGTGATGGTGATTGTGGTGGTGGTGGTGGTGGTGACGGTGGTGACGGTGGTGGTGATGCTGGTGGTGGTGGTGGTGACAGTGGTGATGGTGACGGTGGTGATGGTGACGGTGGTGGTGGTGGTGGTGGTGATGGTGATTGTGGTGGTGATGGTGATGGTGACGGTGGTGGTGGTGGTGGTGACGGTGGTGACGGTGGTGATGGCGGTGGTGGTGGTGGTGGTGGTGATGGTGATAAAGATAACGGTGATGGTGGTGGTGATGTTTTCACTACCTCCAAATTTTCTCCTTCAAGGAATGCTCCTGTTTTCTGCCTTCCCTGCTTGTGACATAGAACTTCACAGATGTGATGATCTCTGGGTGGGTGGCAGGTACGGGACTGTGGGTGAGAGGAGAGCTCTCAATGGCAGGAACAGACCTGTGTCCTGAATGGTGTCAGCTACATCACCTTGCCTCCTGGGCTCTGGTCTCTCCATCTGTGAAACAATGAGGTTGAACTGGGTGATTCCTAAAGGGTCCTTCTGGGTTTAAGGTTTTCTGACACGCTTTTTGTTTTACAGCAAGTGGTTTTGCAAGGATCCTTCTTTCTCCTTCAGATATTTATATCTTCTGCCATCGTTTCAACAAAGCCTGTCTTGGTGGTGCCTTTACCTGGACATCCAGCAACGAGCTGGCATTTGACATGCAGGGATACATACACACAGGGTTACCTCTGTGAGAGTGTGTGTGTGTGTGTGTGTGTGTGTGCGCGCGCACGCACACCCAGCAGACCCCCGACATCCCAGAGTGCAGACACCAATGCCTCCAAGACCCACAAATTCAGCACAGCAAATGCACCGACTTCACCAAGAACAAACAGTCAAGCTCCAGTGTGGCTCCTGGGTGGCTGGCTAGGTTCCTCCAGAGTTACACATCCCGGGAAGGGCGGGGACAGGAGCACCACACCCCCAAAGCCGCACCCACTCCAGTGGACCCGTGAATGCCAGTCGTTGGAGAGACGCGACTTTCCAGCACAGACCTAGGGGACTGGACTGGAGCTCTGCTTCCAGGAAGCGTGGCTGGAGACCTTGAGCAAGTCACCTCTCCGCTTGGAGCTCAGGTCTCCTCCTGTTCCCTGCGGGGACGGTCAGTCCTGTCCGGCCTCTCTCGAGATTATCGTGAGGACTGAACTGCTGGACGTGTACCAAACCGTCCGTGCGCTGTTCGGTCCCGTGTGAGCATGGGGCTGATCTTCCAGGCGTGTGGCTGCACGCGTTTTAGGATCAGTTAGCACCTGCGACCGCAGACCTCCTCCCAGGGCTGTGCTAGGGATGCAGGATGTCACAACGCTGAGCGCCCAGCTCACAGCAAGAGCTTCGAAAATCAATCTCCTTCTCCTCTTCCTCTCCCCCTCCCTCTTCATTATAAGCATTATTATTAATTGTTATTCTACACAAAGCGAAGACATGCTTTAGTTCGAAAACACGGAGAGGGACCAGTGATGTCTTCAAATGGACACCACCAGCTCTCGGCTCGCTCCAGAGCAGATGCTTCTAAAACAGCCTACAGGTGGTGGGGGGGGTCTCAGGCCCCCGCCAGCACTGTCCTTGCTGTGAGTACCGGGGCCGAGGGGCTGCGGGTGCCGTGTGGCTGTTCCCTAGGGAAGCCTGGCCCGTCCCCATCCTGTCTTCCTGTGGCCAGGGCCTCCTGTGAGCTGCGGGGGTATGTGGGCGGGGGCTGAGCAGAGGGTCCGGGGCCCGAGAACACGCAGAGCGTCCCTCTGTCCCAGGGCCACCCGGGGCAGGACACGGGGGACATTACGCTGGGCTGGCTCCGCCCCAGGCAATGGTTTTGTTTTGTTTTGTTTTCAGCAGGAGACTAAATGTTTGAACATACGCAGACACGCGTGATGGAGTGGCCGCAGGACCTGGGAGCTGGAAGCCGGGGGCACCAGGATGGGCAGGCAGCACTCACCGTCTTGCCGGGCTGAACTGTGCCCAGGCGGCCGCGGAGATGGGGCTGCGCGTCTGAGGACCGGCTCACAGAGCGGGCGTGGGTTGGAGGTTGCGGGGTGCGGAGGGACGTGATGGGGAGCTGCGGGCGGGGGAAGGGCCTTTGCTGCAGCTGCTCCCGTCCTGGCTCTGAGGCACCTTAGCTGTGACCCCCGAGAGCCACCCTGTCTCCAGGGACAAAGGAGTGAGCGGAACAGGAGGGCTTCAGGCAGCGGTGACAGTGTGCTGTACGGCGGACCATCTAGCTTAGGTGGCCTGGGGCACGTTCTGAAGCCCCTGGACCTAGTTCCCTCCTCGGGGTGACCATCCCCATCTCTGGAGGAGGGCTGGACACACGGGTTACAGCAGGGGAGGGCTGGGCTCCGCAGACACGTGGGGACACCCGCCCTCTGCCCGGGACACAGCCCAGGAGACAGATGTCATCCCGGGAGGGGTGGGTCCCGAGGTGCTCAGCCTGCGGTCACCCGAGAGCTGGGGTCTCAGGTCCCCTCTCTGAATCCTTCTCGAACCCGACAGAGCCCCGCTCGGAGCAGCTCGTAAGAGATCTCTGCAGGGAGACGCCTCTTTCATTCACCAAGAGAAAAGCAAAGTGTAGCGGAGTGAGTTGTGTCCCCCTAAAAGATATGCTCAAGTTCTCACTGCCATTACCTGTGAATGGGCCTTATTTGGAAACAGGGTCTTTGCAGATGTCATCAACTTAAGATGAGATCATGCTGGACTAGGGTGGTGATTCCAATAGCTGGGGTCTTTATGAAAAGAGGGGGATTTGGACACACTCAGGAAAAAGGGCCATGTGATCATGGAGCCCCCTGGAGCTGGAGGAGGTAGGAGGGACCCCCCCCACAACCCCGAGCCTCTGGAGTGAGCACGGCCGCACGACACCTGGATTTGGGGCATCTGGCCCCAGAACTGTGAGCGGATACATGTCTGTTGCTTTCACCCACCCAGTTTGTGGTGATTTGTCATGGCCGCCCTGGAAAACGCCGGCACCACCCGGGCACCAAGAAAAGGGCGGTGACACAAACAGGCGACTTGAGGAAGAAATACCATGGCCACGCACAGAACACGCTGCTTCCGTGAAGCATGGAGACATCAAAGTGATGTGACACTGTGCTGTTTTTCTTCAGCAAATTGTCAAAGATTTAAAACTCATAGACTCTGTGAGTCTGGCGAGGGCATGCGATAAGGATAACTCACAGGGCTGTTTCCCAGAGCCTTCTTCCCGTCCGTGAGTTCATCCTGGAAGCGGTCAGACCAGGCGAGGTGTGTCCTCCCCCAACCTCGTGATGTCTAAGGTGGACGTGATCTACATAAAAGCCGCGACAGAGTCTGACGCCAGAAAGCACTGGAATCCCCCGTCCGCCACCCAGGAAACCGTTCCTTCTGTGTCAGCGTGAAAAGCTGCTTACAAGAGACATCCGTGCTATTTGTGAAAAAGCAACGAGACCTGTGTGCTCGGGGCACAGGAGCCTGCAGAGTCAGCAGTGGGCATCCCTGGGCTGCAGAATCAAGGGTAATTTTGAAAGTTCCCTGTTTGGGTTTGGCTGTAGTTTCCAAACTTTGTGTAAAAAACAGGTATTATTTTTGAAACAGGAAAACAATGCAATTAAAAGCAGTGGTCTTGGCCCAAGAGCTCAAAGCCACCACCTGCTGGCCTGCTGGGGCTCAAGTTGGCGGCGTGTGTGTGTGTGTGTGTGTGTGTGCGCGCGCGTGTGTGCGTGTGTCCCCGGGACGGCAGCAGACAGAGCAGACAGCTGTGGTTCTGAGAGCGCGGCGGGAGCAGCTTTGGGACTATGCTGAAGTCCCTGAGGCTGGGGTCGATGGTCCGGCGGTGGCTTCCGTGACTGCACAGCCCTCATCCCCCAAGCCCTGTGACAGCCTGCTTTGTCATCTGAGAGATGGGGTGGTGGGACAGTGTCACCCCATGGAACCGTCACAAGAATGCCCATGTGCTCGGGGAGTGCTATGTGAACTGAGCAACCCACCGCCAGATGAGGGGCTGGGCCCAGAGAGGCCAAGTGATTCACCCCAGGTCACACAGCAATGGGCTGTGGGCCAACATCAAACCCCACTTTGTCCGACCTCAATTCCCATGTTCTTTCCACATGGAGAAGTGGGAGAGGAGGCCTCAGAGGTCCAGGTGTGGATGGGCGGCCCCCTGGACCTGCTGCACCGACCTCAGGCTGATTTGGAGCACCACAAGGGCCAGCTCGGCCCTGCCTAGGGGCCGACGGTGTGGAGGGGCCCAGGGAAGGAGCAAGCAGGCCTGATCCCAGGGGCTTGGATTCGCACGTCATTTGCATGCCAGACTGGACGTGGTCCCCCGACGGTGGGTGCAGGGCATGGCCTGGGAGGTGGGCTCCTGTGTGAAACGGCCAGGGAGGGACTCCCGAGGTCAGCTGACGTGTGGCCAGAGCCTGTGTGGAACTCAGTGTCACCGGCTCAGTGCTGGCTCCTGGATACTTGTTACCAGCCTGGGGTCAGCCGGACTGGGTCCTCTGGGAGGAAGCGGCACGGAGGCCAGGGGGGCGGGGTGACTTGTCTGAGGGTGGCCAGCAGGAAGTGGCCCCTGCTCCAGGAGAGGCCGTCGGGCTGGACCTTCCTCCAGGGAGGGCTTATTCCCTGGCGGGGGAGGGGGAAATCCCTGGCCAGAGAGCTCCCTGGGGCTGGGCCCCTCCCCACTCCCCTCAGAGGAGGGGACCGGTGGGGACAGGCCCTCAGGTTCAACAAGGAGCACAGCCACCGCAGAGGCCACGCTCCCCGGGCCACACGCTGCCCGGGCTGCTCCCAGCCAACGACCAAGCTCCACCCCCCGAGAGGCAGAGCCTGACGGCATCACAAAGCCTTCAAAGGCGACGGCAGAGCCGTCAGGCCTCTGAGACCGGGCAAGGGGCTCTGCTTTGTCTGCTGCTGGAGCGGGGCTGCGTCCAGCCCCAGGGGAACCCTCCACAGACTCGCAAGCACGCAGGGTCCTCGTCCCCACCGTCCTCCCCTCTCCTTGGTCCGTCAAAGCTGTCACGGGCTCCGCAGCCCGACCCAGAGGCCCGGCCATCTGTGCAGAAGGCCCAGGCCCTCGATGCCAAGCCCCCTTCCTGGAGCAGAGGCGGGGTGAGCGCACAGGCCTGCTTGTGTTTGACACAAGCGCTGGATTGTTCTCTCTGCCCTCGCCGGCTATTATGCGGAGGCCAGTCCTAAAATAATATCACATCTCCTCTCTCATCATTTGGACGGAGAACGCGCATCCGGGATCGGGCTGGATGGCGTGCTTTCACGTGCGGGCACCGGCGGCTTCCGCGCCACCTCCCAGGGGCTCTGCGCCGGCCGCGTCCCCCGCGTCCCCGGCGCGGGAGCTGCTCCGAGGGAGGCGCTGCTTCTGTTTTTGCATAAATACGTCTCTTGGGAGGTTGGTCTCTTCACCGGACTGTGCAGCACTCCAGACGGGGCCCTGGACCCCGGGGGCCGGAGCCAGTGACTGGTTGGTGACAGAAGGCAGGTCTGGCTCGAGAAGGCACCCCTGGGAGGTGGCGGTGCCTGGCGCGTGCTAGGTAGTCAGCACACACTCGGGTGGACCCCGGCGCAGGGAACACTCGCACGGGCAGCCTCCTCTGTGCGGCCCCGGTCGCTTTGCTTTGCTTTCTAAGGGCCTGCTTTAGTTTATCATAGCGCCTGGGACGCGTGCTCCCTTCCGAAAGCCTCAGGGCCTCCCCGTGTTCCTTGCCGCGGCAAGGGTTCCGGCGCCCTCAGCGCGAGGGAAGGAGGAGGAGGCCGCTCCTCGTGGGCCTCCTGGGGGAGGCTGCAGCCCAGGCTTCCGCGCCACTCAGACCGCTTTCAAATCCCAGCCCGCCACTAGTTCCCGTACCCTGGGCTTCAGCTCTCCTGGTTAAGCAGTTTCAAAGGCAGGACCCGGGACGGAGACCCAGCTGTTTTCTCCCGCTGCTAGAATCACTGTGACGGGACAGCTGCACCTGCAGGATGAGGGGGGCCTAGTGTCCAGAGCAGCGCTGCCCACGAGGTGTCCCGAGGGAGCACCGACTCCTGGTTAGCCTCCAAAAAGCAGAATTAGCACCTCCTCAGATTCAGTTAGCGGTTGTGTTCCTGCAAAAGTCGGTGCCTTAAGATCATGCGTATTGTGATGGAAGGAAAGCAGGAGCCAGATGAGGAGACGCCCGCAGGACGCTCCAAAGGCGGAGGGTCCCGTGACACTTCCTCGCGCGGGCTGGCCTGTGCGTGGCTGGACGTGCACGAGCCCGGCCCCAGGGCCAGCAGTGCCCTCCGGGCCTTGGCAACCACGGTGCTCCGACGGGATGGTTCCACTGTCTCTGAGAACCCCTGGCTTCGGCTTCCCGTGCAGGCCCCCCAGAGCTTGCCAGGCCCTGGCCGGCGCCCGGAGACCCCCATTATGATGTTCCTTTACTTGGGGCTCCAGTGGGAAACAAGCAGCCTCGTAGCTGGCACTGTGGTTGTGCCGCTTGGACCACGGAGACCTCGGCAAGGGTGACCGGAGAAGGCGCCCACCCTCTGCCCCACTGGCCCACCCCTGGGACACAGAAGTCCGCTTTGGGAAACTCCCAAACCAAACGTGGACACGTGAGGGCCAGGTTGGGTGGGCTGAGGTCGCAGGTAAGACACATTTTCATTTTGAAAGAATGACAGCAGCTCCCGCAGTTTGGGGGACCCCCAAGGGGTGCCTCCATTCCTCCCCCCGTCCTCCACAAACCTCCCTTGAGAGTCGAGCACTGTCACTGGGGTGTCGGCCGTTTGGTGTGTCCTTCTGAATTGTCACAGCCCCTCTGAGGTCTATGAGCCCCAGGCGGAGACGGTCCCGTGTGGTCTGCAGGGGCCAGGGGCCCCAAGCAAAGGAGAGTTGGCTTTCACTTTGAGCACAAAACCCCAGCGATGGTTCCTATTCGAGTGCAAAAAGTCCAGGCAAGCCTGGGACAATTTCAGCGACAAAATTAATAATGACGGGAACGGAGTAATGACCAGTCATTACAGTAATAATGACAGTCGTAACCGAGAGAATAAAACAATCGTCCGTGAGTCCACAACGGTTCAGAGCATCGCTTCAGTCCGTGCGTGCGGGAGGGCAGACCTCTCCCAGCACAGCCCGGGTAGGTGGTGCAGGGGACTGTTCGTGCCTCCAACGTGGCAGGACGAGCTGCTGCCGCCCAGGACCATGGACGGATGCTAAAAGCAGCACACCAGAGCGCCACGGGAAAGACGATATTCACACGGTCACACAAGACGCTCCTCGATCACGAAGAGAAAAGGAGTAGCTTGCAGCGCAGCCACGCGGCACCACTTGACCGAGTGATGGACGTTACCGCGCCGGGAGCGGGAGCCGGAGGCACGGGCGACCCCAGGCTCACGCTCCGAGAAGGACACGACATCGCTTCCGCGGGATCCCTGCCAAAACACACAACCGCGGCGTCACAGTGAAAAATGTCACACAAACGCAAATTGGGGGACGTTTTCAAAATCACTGGCCAGTACTCCCTTTTCAAAAGTGTCAAGGCCACGGGCGACTGAGGAAAGATCCCGGATGGGAAGAGACTAAACTAAGGGGCCGCGACCAGCCGATGCCGCGTGGGACCCTGGCTGGACCCTCGACCAGAGAAAGGCGGTCACGGGTCAGCTGGTGAGGTTCCGCCGAGGCTGGAGGGTGATGGAGGGCCGTCAATCAACGTGAACTGTCCCGCTCTACGTCGCAAGTCGGTATCAGGAGAGCCCGGGGGAGGTATCCGAACTCTGTGCTATTTTTGCAATTAAAATGGTTTCAAAATAAATAAGCGAAGGAGAAGGCCAGGGTCAAACACCTCATGGCCTCCGGCTGGAACCTCCCATGTCTTCCGGAGCATGGCTCTGGCTCCTGCGTGGATGCCTCCACCGTCCCGGCCCCGGGCCCTGAGTGGACTCCAGGTGGCAACATCCGTCCTCAAGGCAGCGTAGACACAGGAGGACTGGGGCCAGGGGGCGGAGAGCCGACCTCCCCCATCCCCACCCCTCCGTGATTCTCTTACTGGAGCAGCTCCGGTACACTTGTACATAGGATGAGTCCCTGCCCCAGCCGCCGGCCCCGAGCCCTGGCCCTCTCCCCCTGGGGCCCCCGGGGAAAGGCCCTGCGGAGAACGGAATAGTGAAGCCCAAAGATGCCGCGCTGACCCAGAGCCTGTGAATGTTACCCTGCACGGCAGAGCCCCTGTGCAGAGGTGGACAAGTTAGCGACCCCGAGATGGGAGATGACCCTGGATTATGTGGGGGCAGGGTGCCCCGTGTCACCGCGAGGGTCCAGGTAAGAGGGAGACGGGACGGTCTGAGTCCGTGAGAGGTCTGAAGACTCTACAGGGCTGGTTTGGAAGGTAGGGGAAGGGGCCACGAGCCAAGAAACGCAGGTGCCTCCAGAAGGTGGAAGAGGCCGGAGACAGACTCACTCCTGGAGCCTGGAGGGCGTGTCGTTCTGCCGACGCCTTGATGTTAGCCCGGGGGGACTTGTGACCTCCAAAACAGTGAGGTAAGAAATGCGTGAGGCTTGGACCCACTCTTTTTGGGGTCGCTTGTTGTGGCAGCCACAGGACACGTGTGCACTGAGGGAGGTGGTAGTGATGATAATGGATTAGGCTGTCTCGAGGGTAAACCATGTGCCCAGCGGCTGTGCTTTATACACGGTAGCACCTCAATCCCCCCAAGAGTGCCCAGATAGTCGGAAATGTCCCCACCCCAGAGATACGGCAGCCTGGGAGTAGCGACGCAAAGTCAGCGCCCACGGTGACCAGACGCAGGTAGAATAGGGAGGAGATGGGATTTGGATCAGGAACCTGAATGCTCTCCTTCTCACGGCTTGTGAGGTGGCACCCCCTCTGCTGTGATCAGTTAAATGGGACCCTCGGTCACCCTCACTTGCCCCCATCACAGCTCCTGTTTGCCAAGGATGGTGGAGGACATTCATGACCCAGCTCAGCTCCCAGGCCAGTCCAGTCCCAGGGAGTTGACTTCTCACGGCCAGGACCCTCTGGCGGCAAGTGACAGAAAACCTGGCCCACACGGACCAAAGAAGGGGAATGTTTGGCTCACGTAACGGGAAAGAGCAGTGGCAGCCCTGGCCCCTTGCTGGCCGCTTTCTCCCGTGGTGCAGCCTCAAGCCCTCCTGGTCCAGCAGCAAATGGTCCCTCCCGACAGCCCAGAGTACGTGGTCACAGCCTCTGGAGGGCCACAGTGGCCGGGGGACGGATGCTCTGCTCCCTGGAGCTGTGGGTGGAGACCACACCGGCCCGAAGCCCAGCAGGTGGGGAGAGTGACATAAACCAGAGAAGGAGGGAGACAATGTTGAGGGTTAAAAACTCAAGAAATACCCAGCACCTCGGCTTAGCTTCCACTCTGCAGGTAGGAGAACTGGAGTCTGGATCTGCCTGAGATTACGTGGCAGATACTCGGCAGGGCTGGGACTCTGCTCAGAGATCCCAACAGTGCTATTTTAGTGTCTCCACATACATCTGGAAAATGAAATTTAGAACTCAATACCACCTGAAACATCACAAAACAGCAACTATGTAGGAGTAAACTCATGAAAGATATGCAAAACCTTCAAGCAGAAAAACTGCATCACATCACTGAGGGAAGTTCAATGAGAACCAAATAAATGTAGGGATACACCACATCCATGGATTGGGAGACTCAATGGTTTAAAGATGTCAATTCATTCCAAACTCATCTATGGATTCAATGCAATTCCAATCAAAGTCCCAGTAGGTTTTTTGAAGTCAATAAGTGAATCCTAAAATTTACGGGGAAATGTAAAGGAACAAATATAATGGAGTCTAGAGTTTCTAAAACGTCACTCACAACGTCTGGGATACAATCCAAAATTACCTGACATATAAAGAAACAAGAAAATGTGACTCTTTCTCAAGACAACCAACAGAGGCCAACCCTGATGTGACCCAGATGTTAGACTCAGGAGACAAGGATTTTAAAGCATCTATATCATTAGGCTCAAGGATGTAAAGGAAATTATGTTTATAATAAGTGAAAAGACAGGAAACCTCAACAGAAAAAATAGAAACTATAAAAAGGAAACAAACGGAAATTCTAGAACTAAAAAAATACAATGTGTGAAATTAAAAAAATCACTGGATGGGCTATATGGCAGAATGCAGATGACAGAGGAAAAAAATCAGTGATCTTGAACACAGATGAATAGAAATTATTTAATTTGAAAGCAGAGAGGTAAAGATTGAAATTAAAATTCACAGAGACTCAAGAGACCTACAGAACAATATCAAAAGGTCCACTGTACGTGTACTTGAAGTTGCAGAGGAGAGGAAGGTAAGAATGGGGCAAAAATATTATGTGGATAAACAACAGCTGAAAATCTCCCCAATTTGCTGAAAGACATAGATTTACAGATTTAGGAAACTCATCGGATCCCAAGCAAGAGAAACACAATGAAAACTACACTTAGGTTTGTCACAAACTTCTGAAAACCAAGGATAAAAAGAAAATCTTGACAGTAACCAAAGATAAGTGGCACCAAAAAGCCAGGGGAATAATGACCCAAATGACCACTGAATTCTCACTAAAATCAATAGGAGCCAGAAGCCAGTAGAACATCTTTTTTTTTTTTTTTTTTTTTTTTTGCGGTACACGGGCCTCTCACTATTGT